>NW_010425096.1:36013-46330 GCF_000710305.1 Buceros rhinoceros silvestris | reverse complement strand
GCTCAGCGTGGGCCAGAGGTGGGGCCAACTTGGGAGCCAGGGGAGCTTTTGCAAAGCTTCCTACAGGGTCCGCAGCAGCCCCATCTCCCACTACCAAATGCAGCCAGACACAAACCCAATCCAGGGTTGGGGCTTGACCTGCTGGAGAGCAGCTCTGTGGAGAAGGACCTGGGAGTCCTGGTGGACAACAGGTTGACCATAAGCCAGCAATGTACCCTTGTGGCCAAGAAGCCAAATGGTATCCTGGAGTGCATTAGAAGAGTGTGGTCAGCAGGTCAAGGGAGTTTCTCCTCCCCCTCTACTCTGCCCTAGTGAGGCCTGAAGTACTGTGTCCAGTTCTGGTCTCCCCAGTTCAAGAGAGACAAGGAACTGCTGGAGAGAGTCCAGTGGAGGGCTGTGAAGATGATTACTGGACATCTCTCATGATGAAAGGCTGAGGGACTTGTGTCTGTTTATCCTGGAGAAGAGAAAGCTGAGAGGGGATCTGATCAATGCTTATCAATATCTAAAGGGTGCTTGTCAGGAGGATGGGGCCAGACTCTTTTCAAGTAGTGCCCAGCAACAGGACAGGGGGCAATGGGCACAAACTGGAACACAGGAAGTTCCATCTGAATATAAGGAAAAATTTCTTTACCTTGAAGGTGGGCAGGGCACTGGAACAGGCTGCCCAGAGAGGTTAAGGTGTCTCCTTCTCTGGAGATATTAAAAAGATGCCTGGACACAATCCTGTGCAACCTGGAACGGACTTTATCAGGGTGAAACTATTTTAGGAGGGTGGTTGGCTGATGTCCAGAGGTCGCTTCTAACCCCTACCATTCTGTGATTCTGAGAAGGATGGCACATTAACTGTAGCGCAGGAAGTGTATGCCTCCTTGGTGAGGATATACCAATGGATGTACCCATGCCATAAATTAAAATAAATACCAAATAAATAGTCACATTTATTAGATGTGGTAGATTATGTAAGAATTAGGACCACTTCTACCATTTCCAGTAGTGAAAAGAGAAAGTAGAGGCAGGATGAATTCTGCCACTTGTCCTCTGGCCAGGAGCTCATCCACCAAATACCTTTCTGGATCTGTTGCTTGTCTGTGGTTTCCCAAATGAGAGGGGAATGGAGGAAGGTGAAGATTTCCTGAAGCACAATATTTAAGGGATGTGAAAGAAGTACCACATTAACCTTCAGCCTATTGCCATAGATGATAATCTCCCAGGGACAAACTATAGGTCTCAGCACAATCAGATTATTTTATCAAGGGTAAATTAGTGGACAGAGAGCTGTCCCCCCATCCAGTCCTCCCTACAGTGCACCCACTAAGCCCTTCCCCAAATATTTAATCAGATTGTAATTTTATACTTCACAGTGGTGATATTTTAGTGAAAAACTCAGATGATTTCAAATATCCTTTAACTTCTGGTTCTCTCTGCAGTTAGTGGAGGGACGGAAATTCTCAGTGGAGAGGGGCAAATCAGAGCACTAAAGTTATTCTTCATCTCTGAATTGCTCTCCAAAGAAAACTCTATTGACTGAAGAGGTAACCCAAGGAGACTAGTATCCTGAGGCTAAGATTAGTCTTTGCAAATATTCCCATTAGATCATCTACTCTGACTTCCTGTATTTCACAAGCCTTTGAATTTCACCCAACGGCCTCTCTGTAAGTTACAAGTTCAATAACTTGTGTTTAGATAAAGCGTATCCAAAAAGACATTTATTCTTGAGTTGAAGACATTAATAGAGATAGTGTATCCACGGCTTCCTTTGTTGGTTTGTTCCATAGTTAATCATCTCCACTGTTAAACTTTGTGTGCGTTATTTCTTGTTTTAATTTATCTGGCTTGAGCTCAGTACACAGCTGCTTGTTATGCTTTTCCCTTCTTAACTAGTCTGTGGGATTTTCTCCTGAGGGAGCTATTATAATCAAGTCGCTACTTTGTCTTCTTTTTGATAAGAAGAAAGGTTTTTCATTTCTGTAAAGTATTTTTTTTCCTCTCTCCAGTGCTCATCCTGGTCTTCTCTGCAGGCTCTGGGTTTTTTTGCCTTCTCTTCTGTCTAACAGCCATCTCGCCTGTGCTGTGTGTGGGATAAGATCCTTCTGCCCTGTTCACTGCTTTGCTCCAGTATCACACTCGGTTCCATTTGAATTATGCTTTCTCATAGCTTCCTTAAGTCCTTTCTAGAGTTACTGTTTTGCAGAACATGGTCCTTCCCTTCTCAAGTATGACCTAACTTCATCCCAGTTGTTTAGCTTTAAGTGTGTCTGTGTTAAAATAGATGTTATTCGATTTGGTCCACCTTACCGTACAGTTCAGAATCCCTCTTTCTGTCTGTCTTGCTTTTTGTTTACCACTCTGCCACATTTGTGTAATCTACAAATCATATCAGCAACAATTTTTATAATTTAGTTCCAGGTTATCGGTGACAAAGTGTCAGCTCAGCTATTTAACCTTGCAGCACCCTGCTGAAATAAGGATGGGTGCTCCTGCTTGTGTGTGCTCTTGCATTATATATTATGGCCAATGCATATGCTTATGTACATGTCCTCTCCTTTCTTAAATCAAGTCTCAACAAGGTCCTTGCTCTTGGAAACTGAATTTTGGAAGATTTAGCAATTTCTGAATCCTGTGAAAGGAGTTTTTACTGAGATTGTTTAGACTATTAAAAAAAAAAACCCCAAAAAACCCCGGCTACCAGGCTTTCTAAAGTCAAAACTCCCAACAAAAGTCCAAAAGTGTGCAATTACAGATAGAGTGGTGACTTGATTACAAATCAAATTAATAATCCCATCAAAGAATGAAATAAGTTTTATTTAACAAGGCCTATTTTCTACAAAACTATGTTGACCATCATTAATTACATTCATTCCTTTAATTTTGTATTAATTGAATCCTGCATCAGCTTATTAGCTTTTCTATTAATTTTCCCTGGGTTTTTTGTGATGCTTACTTGCCTTAAGTTACTGGGGTCATCAGAGTTGACCTTTCAAAATGAATGGTACAATATTAGTGCTAATTCAAGATTTATCTTATTTCCCCAGCTTTTTAAATATCTAGCACAAGACTAAAGAACTTTTGCTTAAGTTTTCCTTTATCCCACTGTTTTCCTTAACTATACACAACTAGCTCCTTTGTAGTCCCAAGTATGTGTATATTAACTTATGATGTAATATTTTAATATTTTTATTTTCTATAATTTTATGTGTCTTTTTTGACTGCGGTTTATAAGTGGAGAAAGTAGTCGAGGCACTTCCCTGACCCTAGACAGTATCCAAGTATGGAAATTAATTTGTTTCTTAGTGGTAAAACGAGAATTAAGACATTCTTAATTATTGTGTGTATCTTTTGCACTATGCACTTACAACTGGTGAGAATGCATCCTGTTATTAGGGCTGACTGTACGGGAGTCACCAGATGGCACTATTGCAAGTGTCTTGTTGATTCTTTTGTCTAGAGGAGACTATATAAAAATAGGCCTTGAAAGATATACTTAGTTGTTATTTGTTTATTTTTCCTTTACAGTAGTATAGCCCAATACTATCGCAAGCTAAATATTTTCTCACAGGCATTATAGTAGTGCCAAGGTTTTGCCTGTGAACAAGCTAAACATATGCTCGGACTACAACTCTCACAAGAACCATGCCTAAGTGGTGGCCAGGACTATGACGTTCTTCAATTGTCCAAAATATTTTTGGAAAGTAAGAGTCGTTCTTTGGAGGGTGAGAAGTTGAAGCAGCTCCTGCACAGCCTATCAATATTTAAAGCATCCTGAACTACAAAAATATGAGGGAAACCATTCTGTTATTTGCCACTCTGAGGCAGGTAGAAAGGTAGAGGCATCTATCATGCTTCATTATCTACATCAGGAAGAAAAAGGGGGAGTTATAAAGTTATTTTAATGTGATATGCAGCTTCTGACGAAGTTCTGAAAAAGTTCAAAAGCCAGTTTCAAATCTAACATACAGAGAAGAGAAGCAAGACAGAGGACTGACAAAGATAGTGATGGTGGAAGTGTGTAGCTGTGTAACAGAGCTTGTACAGCTTTTACACTGATTTACTTACCAGACTGCTTATAGTTGTTAATTAATATGAAATATGAAATTTGCAGGAATATATGGAATACCATCGCAACTATACATGCTGGTTTAGTGGGGTTTGCATTGCATATTTCCTGTAAAATTATTTTCATGTGTTAGTAAAGCTGTGAATCTAGCTCTGCTTGCTTAGATCCTCTACACTTAAGCCTTATTTATTTATTTATCTATTTGCTGCTCAGGACAAGAATCATGCCAGGTCATGTACACATGAAATATACCTGCTTCATCTTTATTTTGCAACATACGTATTAGAAGTGTGGAGCTTAGTATCTGATGCTTATTTAGCACCTGGTTAAACTCCATTAAACTACTTGACACTGAATGATAATATTTTCTCTAAATGCATAATCTTTGTATTGTATATGTTATCTTCCTATAATGGTTTAAATTAGACTCACACCATGTCCAGCATAGTTCCCTGAGGAAATATCATTTGCTACATTGTCACTCAGCAAATCCTTGTTCATACAAAGTTAAGTACAGGAACATTAGTATATACATTTAACATAACCTTTGGGTTTTAAAGTCATGTCCAGAATAGTGGCCCTGTAAGCAGCACAGAGTACCATCTCTCTCACTGGAAGATGGAGCCCTAACCTGTGCTGCCAGACTTACACCAGTGTTTCCTAGAGTGCAAATGTTTAAGGTGGAATGTAAAGCAAATATTTTAATTGCTTCTGTAAGCTTATTCATAGACACTTCAAATCCAAGTTCACTGGCTTACTATGCTCTCAGTGTGACTTTCCATTTTTAAGTAGGCAGCCATGTTATACACCAGTGATTTTGCTACATCTCCTTTTGCAGAGGCTAATCTTTATGCAAAGAAGTGAGAATTGCTATTACAACACAGTGTCTGACTATAAACAAAGAAGAAATATCCCTCATTATTCATGTCAGGAGCAAAGGCGGGGGAATAACTCCTTTTGGGGCCACAGCAACTATCTGGGCATTCAGGAGCACTTTGGGAGCTAACACCTCTTGCAGCCCTGTGCTGCGTGTGGTTGGAGTCACCCTCGCTCTTACTGGGCACTGGCTAGAGTTTTCTAGCTCTCCTGGATGTACCTCAAATTGCCAGTTTAAATGCACTGATGAATAAGGGCCTTCAGATGAAGGTGCAGAGGTGTCCCAGGTACTACAGAGATAAAAGCCACGTGTAAGTACTTAAATGCATTCCTCATGTTGTTTGTCTGTAGCTGCATTTTTCCGTGTGTCCCTTGCCAGAGGTAATCATAGTCATCTTACTCTTTGTGTTCTTTAGTGGTCGTTTACACGCCACCCTCTCTTCACTTTTTTACTCATTTATGTGCGTGCTCTTGCTGGGTTGAGGATAATATTTTTCAGGCTACAGCTGAAATGCTAATCCTTATAGTACTTCTGTCACCTCCAAGGTGGATTATTGTAATTCCTTTCTGGTGTCTACCTGATTGTAAAACTTCACAAGTTCTGTTTTACATAAAATGCTGCCGCTGACATGCTTATTCATCTTAAAGCAAATTAGCATATCACTCTGGTCTTTTGATCCATGCTATGGCTGCCACTTAGAGTAGTGCTTCCTTCCTATACGACCTGACATGCATTGATGCATGATGATGGATTCCAACCACAAGTATTAACAACACAAGCATATAGTTTAGACAGTAAAATATTGCCATGCTCCTTTTGTACACTATTAATTGCCTTTTTCTTTGCTTTATATTGATGTGCTAACACTTCTAATAGCCACGCTTAAGAATAATTAATACATTCTGAGATATTAGGAAAGAGAATGGACTCCTCCGGCAGTGTAGTTGAAGTAATGGGTCCTCTAGCTGCAGAAAGTCACGTTGTAAAGTGCTCTTCTAAATGAGGCTTTTACTGGACAAACAGGACTCCACTGTTTGTTGTTTCCATTTTTAATATGGAATATGGAACTATTTAATCCTGTGTCTGTGTGCCTTATGCATGGAATAGCACACTAAGGAATGGAATTGACAAGGAACTTTCCCCAGCCTCTGTCCAAGGCTTGGAATTCTTTAGCAACAGAGGGAATGAAGCTCAAATGACATTTTCCCTGAAACTGAAACTTTTCCATGGTGAATAATGCCACTGAAGCACAACGCTGTTTCTATTTTATATCTACAAGAAAACAATATGAATTTTACATATGAGAATATAATTAATAAACTACTGTTATTTGCAGTGAACCCATTTAAGAAAGGTCGATGATGAGGAATGAATAGCTCGAAGAGTGGATTCTTTTATACCTATATAGCCCATGAAAGCATTCATCTCTTTCCTGCTTTGGTTTAAAATCCAAATGAGTTACAGAAGAATTCCCATGCACATAAATAGTTTGTGATGGAGACGTGTTTCCCTCGTGCTAGAACCTGACTTTGCAGGTATTTACCTTGGAGATTCACCTTGTCTAACTTCTCATTTGTCACAATGAGGTCTACTACTGAGCTAGTTGCCTTAGGCATGGTTTTTTGTTGGTAGAGAGATGCAATTTTGGGGCACAGTCTGACTTGTTTTAGAGTACTGTTATGGATAAATCAAATTATTTTAATCTGGTAATTATCTAGATTAAATTTGACACAACCTTTTATTATTGATCAGATGAATGAATTTCATTTTCAGAGACACAACTACTATTATTCATGTATCATTTTTGCTGAGTGCAGTGGAACTGGTCATATGTATAAATGTTCACATTTATATGAAAGTTATGTGATTCGGAAAGAGTCAATAAATCACATAGTAACTAAAAGACACCAGAGGAAATTCTCAATTATTCTTATAATCTGATGGCTATTCAATGCTTTATCTCTACTTACTAGTAAATTACACCTATATCAGGCAAGAAAAAGAATAAACCCCCAAAGCACAGTGCGTATATACATATGCTTATACACAATAAAAAATGTGTTACCTGTCTACATAGTACTATGCATTATTTTATTCTGGCCTGTAAGTCGAAAAAACCTGCAACACAGAGGGATGTAGTGACTTAGTATACAACCTGGGTCACATTCTCCTTGTCTTACGTGAATATGCGCATGAATAATGAGACCCATTTTTTGGCCTTCCCTAGTAGCAGAACTAAAATTAAAGAGAGTAGCTTCTTGAATTTCTTCCACTATAATGTTGTTCATCTCAGCAAACTTTATAAACTTGAGTGACACTAAAACCAGCATTTTATTACTTAAGTATAATTATTTGAAAATTAAATTGAAATATAGCTTGAAAAAAATAGTAAAATAGACTTGTTATTTAGTAAAATGTTAACATTACTTTGGTGAGATTGCCCATGCCTCATAAAGAGTGAATATGCAATATTTACTTTTTGCAAAGAAAATGAAGTAATTACGGTTTCTGAGGAAGTACAACATATCATGTTACTTGGTTATTAAGTGTTCTCATATACACTGCTATTTAATGATGGAAACAGAGGAAGATCAAAAAAAGTAAGAATTATACATATAGTAAATGATAGACTGAAATTCCTGACACGTCTAACATAAACAAGTATCTCTGGAAGGTCTTGTGTATTTTCTCTTAAATAAGCACTCACACATGTATATGCTTAAATATACACCAGACAATTAGATGTCTTTGTACTATGAAGACTGTAGTGCACTGAAACTTCTAATATTTAACCTGTTTGCCATAAATATTAAATATTGTTTTATTCATAGAGCTGCAATGAAATACAAACATGTATGCACACATATGTACCACCAATTACAAAACCTGATATACACAGTGGAATATTCTAATGGGCTGGTTCTCTGTTTATTCTCAAAATTCTTTCTTCTCTCAGGCTCCATTTCTGCTACTGTACCATCCTAAGTGGATTTGAATTTGAAAGCATTCTCTAGTTTTGAATGTTAATGGATGTCATTGCACTATGGCTTTACAAGAAGGAAGAATATTACTATCGAATAAAAACAGTACAAGTTTTGAAGAAAATGGTCTTTAAGTCACAGCTTTGGTAAAAATAAGGATGCTTTCATTTTTGCACATGAAACCAAATTAATCTTGCTGTATAAATAAAGTAAATTTATTTATTTATTCAGAAAGCATACTAAAGCTTGTTTAAATGTGCAAAGTAAAGTAATGGGATGAAATTATTATCGATAGGAAATGATAATTCATATTATGTTAACACTCTGAACAAGGTCAAGACCTCTTCTGGGTTCTGCATAGAATGAAAGGAAATCATTCTGGTGTTTCTTAAAATTTGACTTATGCTAGTAGTGAACATTAAAAAAAATGAATACCTAGCCAATAATCCATCCTCAGTGAAGATCCAGCTAAACCTTGTAACAGAAATTGCTTTTCGGTTCAACCTATTTGTTTTTAATCTAGGACTCTCTTATTTGGGATTTTAGAAGAAAGCCATTTTTTATGGAGATTGCCCTGTAACATATGAAATGGTACCGGTGTTTG
The DNA here is from genome assembly GCF_000710305.1 of Buceros rhinoceros silvestris. Lineage (NCBI taxonomy): Eukaryota > Metazoa > Chordata > Aves > Bucerotiformes > Bucerotidae > Buceros > Buceros rhinoceros. The sequence continues at coordinate 37,811 of NW_010425096.1, read as the reverse complement.
TTTACATAAGATTAGGTAGAAGGAATGTATCTGATTTCATTCAAAAATATCAGCCAGTTGTAGGGTATACTGTAAATCATGTTGTATGCATTAAAAGCTCTCACGTGTTCAAATGAAATTTTCCTGAAGCAGTTGTTTTCCGAAACCAGACGCTCTGGGAGGATGGCATGTAGGTCATTAAATTGTTCTTTTTTTTCTTTTATTTCAAGCGGTTTTCTCATATTAGTGCTTTTTTCCTTTAATAAAATATTAAAAGGTAATATAAGTTATTAACTGCCTTGCGTTTCAAGATTTTGGCATCTGGATATTTTAGCCCTTACTTTTATGGACACTTTTTAGTCCCCCAAACAGGCCTGCTGGTGTCTATGAAATCATGCATGTGGGTACTGCTCATTTTAGAAAGATGTTAGAATTGCGCCTTTGGGCCTTGCAAATACGAGATCTAGATTGTAAGGGAAATTGGTATAAATCATTTTCTGGAAGTTTTTCAAGATTACGACAGGGAAAAACTAGTAAGGTTCACTGAGACGAGAGAAGTAACAGTATGACAACTCCGTGTGCACCTTGGCTTTCACGTGTAGTGAATTAATGCTAGAATGCATCAAGTGTTTTGTTCTGCTAGTAAAAGCTTGGGCAGCCAGTGGTTCAGGTTTTCAATATATTAAATAAGAAGTTACATAAGTATGGTTTTCCATCTCTCTCTCTCCTTGATCTTTGAAGTGTGTCACTCTTTCATTTTGCCATTCAACAGCCTGACATGCAAAAGCTTTGTTCAGACAGTTTAATTTAATCACTGCCACTGGTTCAACAAGATGATAAAATCCCCTGTGCTGTACAACATCCAACATCCAGCTCACTGTTATCTGATACTGTTTGAAGCTACTCTCATGAATGTATGCTGATAGCACAAGAACTCCAAACATGTCATAAACAATGTATTAATACCCTTGATTGAATTCCATTAGAATAAGAACAAGATGAAGTTTAGGCGGGCCAAGCAGGCCAATGTAATAAAACGCAATTTGGACTAATCTTTCCCAAGAATGCCTCCTGTTTGAAGCTGACAGTCTTCCATCACAGGCAGAAGTAATTGCTTGTTGAATACACTGGGAACTCCTTTGAATTCTGGCCTTTGTACTTTGTGCACCTTCCAGGTGTCTCCTGCAGCAGACAATCTGCCCTTTTGTTTCAGTGGAGAGATGGCAGGACTGCAAATAATAAAATAGGCGGTGTTTGTTTTAATGAATGGTGGAGGGCCGGATGGAATTTCTAGGAGCTTAAGACTACAAGCGGGGCTGTTTAAAGCAAAAACAAAGCGAAGGACTTAATAGGTAACGTTAATTCAAGTAATCTGTTTCCTTAGATTGAATCAGGAAGCAGTAGGAAGGTATTAAAGCCAGTGCATACCTACAGATACCAGAAAACATACAGGTTACTCTGTCTCTGGAATAGATCTTTTCACAGTGGAGGAGCAATACCAAAAACTTGTTTAGCCACAGAATGTAACTGGTTTAAACTGGAATTTCGAGGGTTGTAATTTGATAAATTGAAATGGTTTACATATAAAATATTTTTCTTTGCTTTTGTTAATTAAAAAGAATTTCTTAGATTATTTCAGAAGCAAAGAACTAAAAAAAAAATGGCAGCACTATGAGTTTGTTATGAATTTGTTTATTTGCAGCAATTGCTACATTTTATTAAAAAATTGCCAGACATTGACATCCTGCTACAGAAAACCTACGAAGGCAGGAGTTTCTCTTAGAAATTAAATGCGTAAAGGGAAAAAATGATTTTAAAA
>NW_010425096.1:5774-35887 GCF_000710305.1 Buceros rhinoceros silvestris | reverse complement strand
GTCTGTTCAGAAGAGGAAATAACTTTGCTTTGTTTTGCTTGTTTTCTGTTTATTATTGCTTGGTCACTTCTAAATCTCAGGAACTGTGGGGTAAGGACAGCCCAAATACCAGGTCATAGGAAACTGGCTATCTGGACAGCAGTCGGTGAGAAAGGGTAGCAAGTTTATCCACAAATCGGGTCCATGAACATTTCTACTGAATTCAGTGGTGCTTTACAACCTGGTCCAGTAAATGCTTTTTAACCCTTTTTATGTAAAAAAAAAAAAATCAGAATTGCATCATCATGGTTATATATGGAGACTGTTTGTTCCCTGTTCAAGAAACACGTAAATCCACACACGGAAGAGTGTGTTCCCAAAGCTGAATTTTTCAGTTTCAGTGTAGACTTTTTCCTATTAGACATCAGACTGCTGCCATGGGAGCTCTACCTTTCAGCCCCAATACAGAATTTTGGTTCTGCTGCTTGCAGAACTCTTCCAGAGCTGGTGAATGTTGTTCCCAATCCAACTCTGCTCTGAAAAGATAGGTTGGTACCATTTCCGTATTCAGACGTCATTTTTTCTACCGTCTACTGAGCTCTTATCTCTGTTACATGAACACCAAAATGTCGGCTGAGACCACTGAGATTGCTCTTGTGAAAGTACTTGACCTAACCAAGAAAATTCAAAAGCATTTCGACTCCTGGAAACCCTACTTCCTCACAGCAGCTTGTTCAGGTGGAGTAAATTAACTTATTTTTCTCTCTCCCTCTCCCATAACTGAGGAGATGCAATATTGTCTTTGGCAGAAGAATAGTTTCAAGGTTGTTCTGTTTGTCTCAATAAATACATGTAGTTCACAGCACCATTGTGGCAGCACTTTCACCCTTCCCTATTCTCTTTCCAAGAGGTTGCAAAATACACCTACTTGAGAAAGAGTAATAGCTGCAGTCTTAATTTGGGGCAATCTGAAATAAATACAGCTGGCATTGTGCACAGATAGACCCTGATTATGACAGAATTGTTTTCTGCAATATCTCAGCTTCTCTTAGGCTGGAGTCTGCAAACACATATGCTTAACTTAAAATCTGTGAAATCAACTTTGCCTCGCTGGAGCTACTTGTGTGTTTGGAGGAATCAAATGCTTGGGGGAAGCAAGTGTGAAGTGTTTGCTGGATTAAGACCTTCAGGTGTTTGTGATATGCACAACATACATCAACAGCCATTAAAATATGCTTCAGAAAAGCTAGAGATTGATTGTTTCTTCAAAAATTACTCCAAAAATCAATCAGAACTGTTTTAGAAATATGCCTACTATGCACCAAGATATAGTTTTCTTTTTCTTAAACAAATTTTATCAATCCATTAAAGAGGAGACAAGTAAACAAAAATGAATTGTCATTTGTGTTATTTTATTAGTGTCACATGAGATTACAGCATATTATTGACTGTAAGAATATTTTACCCAAGGAGACTTGTTTTAACATGCACAAATCAAGATCAATATTGGATATGCTTTAATTTTCATAAAAAGCTACAAGGCAATTTTTTTTTTTTTACAAATCCCATGATTATACTTACAGTTCTATAAAAAAAATCATCATGACTGAATGAGGACCTAGCTAAGTTTTAATTATTAAAAAAATGGATTATTATTTGCATTGTTGCTTACTTTCCCAGGTGTATTATTTACTGACCAAAAGTAATTTATGTGCTCGCCCGGTTATGGAGTGAAGTTAGATAGGCTGCGCAATTTTTGCTGACTTTGCTGCCTTCGCTTGCTTTATCAATTCCCTTCTTTCTTTCCCTTTTTTCATTAGAGATCACATATAGTTTAAGAGCTGTAATCTGAAACCTTACAGCTCTAGTGGATACTTAGAAGACTCATTGATACACTTTGAAACCTAGTCAATTGAACAGCATTAGCAACAGCAGCATCTAGCCATTAGGCTATTAGGATCATTTGCCGAGGCACTGAAATTAAATATAGGGACTCTAGCAATTCCCCAATTATATTCTGTTAGTATAATGGCAGTGGAAAGGATATTATTTAAGTCAGCTCAGTGCCACTATTGCAAGAATCGAGATGCTTTCCATTTTGTGGATGTAGTTATGTATCGGCCAGGAGACTCTGACATTAATTTAATTCCCTGTGCAGGCAGAATAAATCAACACCATAGACACGTGGATTCAAATCCTACTAGTCAATAGCAGCTTTTCACAGCCCCCATATTTAATAATATTTTTGTGGGTTTTTTCTCCAGCATTTGAAATGATACATGTAGGTCAAAATGCCATCTACAAAAAAGGTTAATACTGAGGAGGTGTAAATGGTGCAGAGTCAAGGGAAGGAAATTCTTTGCCTCTGTTAGCTGACTCCTACAGCTGTGACCCTTCTGGTTCAGCCTCCCACATAAAGCTTATGTCTTCACAGATCCTTGGAGAGAAGAGGGCTTCCAGGGAAAAGAGAGAATCTGATCCAGAATCATAAAAAATACAGATAAGGAAAGTTCTCGTAAAGGGCTAGCAGTCAGTTACAAACAATGCTTCTTCTGTTTTGAATTGTGTGCCATCCTCTACTGCAGCAAGAGAGAAGGAGACTCTTAGAAGTTTGGTCATTATGAGTTACTTTTATTTCCCAATATACAATGAAGCCAAGCTGTGCTAAAATTGAGTTGTGCTAATTGCAACATAAGAATGGCTGTATCGTGCTGAAGCAGAAATCCCATCAGCTCAGTTCCCACATCGCCAACAGCAAGTGCCTAGAGAAGTATATGCAGTTGACACGTGCCCAGCACACCTTTCACCGAGTTGCAGCTCAGGAACCTTTGGACATAATGGTCATATGTGTGTACTTGCTGGACTTTGTTTTTTTCTTCATTAGCCTGTCCATTTGGGTCAAACCCATGTAACCATTAAGCATCCACACAATTCTTGTGGTTAAGTGTTCCGCAGTTTAACTAAGAATTATGAGAAAAAAATGTTCTTTGTTTGACAGGGTGATCTGCTAATTTCATGTAAGGCTCTTTCCACCTTTTATTAAGAAGAACAATGGGGGACTGCTTCATTTCTCCGTGCCACTAAGGATTTATAGACCCTGTTGCATATTTTTTCAGTGCTGAAGGATCCTAGTTTATTTAGCTATTCTCTGCATGGGAACTGTTCTATACCTTCTTCTCTCTGCCATTCTTCTCTGTTTTTCAGTGCTATTGTATCATTTTTGACACTGAGTTTCAGAACTGCACAAGCTCTTTGGGATAGGCATCCAACAGTCTCTTAGCAAAGTTTCAGTTTTGTTCTTTCCGTTCTACAACTCATGAGTCCAGACGTGTAATCAATTTTTTCCAGTTGTACTAGTTAGACTAATAATTTTATTACCTCTGTGTGCAGAACCAGATTATGACCAGATGACCACTGCTATTGGTAACATCTAACATATATTTATCTGACAATGAGATGCAATTTTCGTATCTGTAATATTGGATGTAGATACTTACTGCTATACTAGCAGAATTTTTTCACCAGCTGTTCCTGAAGTAAGAGATAGTGCTAGATTAGACTTTCTTTCAGTGAAAAATAAACTCATAATGAAAGAGCTGGTCTTGGATCAAGCAAACAAAATTTGAGTAAAATTTAATTCAATAGAAGGAAAAGCTGAAGTATATCTGTAGTTGGGTATCTTAATTTATGAACTTGAATAATTTCAGGTAAGATAATGGAATCAGCTACATGTAGATTCAGGCAGACGAGTCTACAGGAGGCTTGAAATTCCTTTAGTGAAAAAGATAGAAATTGGAGTTTGTCTGCAAAGAGCATGGGGATGCACGTAGGAAAACATCTCAGTCTGACAGGACAGATTAGATACCTTGAAAAGAATTTTAGGAACAAGCACAAAATGTGAGAAATAAAAGACATTGTCAAGGAAAGAAATACAGAATGAAAGTGAATACTGAAAACTCAGGAGCCGTATTCCCAGTACCTACACCTGGGACAACAGAAAGCTGTACTTGACACCTCATGTTATTCTTTCTAGTACTGTTTTCCTTATTACTGCTGGTAGTCCCACTTTTCTCTAACGCTGCTTCTCTATTGTACTGCTTTACATCTCCGTGGCACAATTTCTGTGGTGTTTATTTTCAACCCCCCACCCTCTTCTGAATTTTGGGAAGGAGTCAACTTCCTCCTTTCAATCCAAAATAATTTCTTTGGTGTGTTGTAGTTCTGTATCTTTGCATTCTTCCTTCTATCTTTGTCAGTACCTTAACAGCTTAAGAAAACGTCGTCTTTTGTCCCTCTTGAGACTCTCATGTCGTCCTGTTGGTTACAATTGCTTTCTACATTATTACTGTAGTTAACAATTAATTTGAATCTGATTATTTCAGACTTTTGGAAAAAAAATAATGCCTTGCCTCTTTCATAAAACATATTTTCCCAGAAGATGATGCTATCTAAATGCTACTGTCAATTCTAACGTCGTCTTCTTCAAAACACTTGAGAAAATATAATATCATCACCTGAGCATCTCTCAAAACAGCATTAAAAAAAAAAAGGAAAAAAAAAAGAAGGCAGCTTTCAGTTGCAGGTCATTCTAGCTAAATCAACAGTTTATAGAAAGAAGCTCCAAAATGCTGTATTGAAGTGGGGAAGTCCTGGAGAAAGAGCGAGGAGAAAAGGGAGGCCTGAGATAGTGAGATGACCTGCCATAAGAAGATACACCCCTCTCCAATATACCTGCGCTTGGAACTGGGCATAAGCTGAGTAGCTGGAAGTGCTGAAGTGCAAGATTTACACCAGGGACTAAACCTAGTCTGATGCTTTATAAAAGGAACTGATTTTCAAGCAATGACAACAAAAATCCAGATTTTGGCCTTGGTTCTCTCAGCACATTTTTGTCACTTCTCATGGCACTCTGTGAAAAAGGACTCTTCTAATTACTAAAATAATACATTGCTTTTACAGGCATTTGAGAGCAAGGCTTTACTTTTAGTTTGTATTTACATTACATTACAGCTTGATATGACTTATTATTTTAATCTGTCCTGAGATTATGCCTGGAAATGGTGGGTGGAAAAGCTGTAAGGCAAGTTGAAATGGCATTCTGCTGCAGTGTGGATAAGCACTATGCTTTCTCTTGTTCGAAAATTTACAACAGCTCTGAGTTTTTGTGAAGTATGTAGTCAACCTGTGCAGCAGGGAAGCCGTAGAAATGTCTGGATCAATGTTTCTGAGTTTAGTGAGGGGTTTTGGAAAAAGAACATGGAGCTTTTCTGTCAAGAGAGAAATATTGCCCTTGTAGCAGACAGCGTTTCGTGACACTTTACAGCTTTATTTTTCTCCTCTTTCACACTGTAAAAATAACATCTTCCTACAAACATGACTCAAGCACATTCTCTAGATAAAAGCTAAATTAAAAACCTTAAAAAGCAAAACAAAAATAAAGTTTGGTTGCTAGTGTTCCTAGGCCACGTACAAATAGTTTCTATCTGCCCATAATGGCTTGCCAAATCTTCAAGAGCAACAAATGCAAACCTTGGAGTTATGAAATTAGCTTGGAATAGATCAATGTACTGTGGTAACAGCAGTGGATTTTTCTTCATCAGCAGCTGAGTCACATCGCCCATAGCATTTGCTGGACACAGTGCTCATGAACTAGATTGCTGCTTCACAATCATGCACTATTAACTTTTGCTGTAAATGTGTTTTTGCCACTTGGTAATTGGATTTAAAAAAAAAAAAGCCAGCAAACATTTATCGAAGTTTTTGAATCCTGTAGAGAACAGTAAGATTCCCTTGCACTGACTTACAGTATGGCATGCACTGAAATTGGTTAAGTGTGCATAGCTACGGCTATAATAATTTTGTAATGAGGTATAAAGCAAGCATGATAATCTGCAAGAGATATTTTGATTCCATCATGCCCCAAAGTAAATTGGTACCTACTTCCAGCCAATCATGCCATCTACTGATAATAATAGTACAATTTCACTGACTAACAAACTAAAGGCACACTACATTGCAAAGGATGAGCAGGATGTTGGTAACTTCTGCACTTGGATGTGTATGCATTTTATTCTGTTGTGAGATAGTTAGCATGGGATATATATATATATTTAATAGAAACCAATAATGTCATTGTAAAAATCTCCTTGCCAATTAATGTTTGCAGAAGACATGGAAAGAGGTTTCACTATACAGTCATGGATAGCAGAAATAGGCATACACACAAAAAGGCATCTTAGACAAAAAAAGAAATATTTCAGTGAAATATTTGTGACATTTTTCTACTCTTGCTTTTTGACTGGGTCTGTAAAATGTGGGAAAGGCAATACAGAGCTGTGGCTTCAGTATTAGGTTAAAATGCCAGAAAGACCTGTATTTTAATTCAGTTTTCCAACCAAGTAACATCAGTTGAGGTTTCCTTCTCTGATAAATATATGAAAAAATTAAAACTTTGCTATTATTTCTGTGTTTTCTAAGTCTTAGCAACCAAACAACAGGATCTCCCTTGTAAAAGGTGTTGTATAACAGTGGGTTATCTGAATCAGTCTCCCTTTAATTCTTTTGTGTAAGCTTCCTGGTACATAGACTGTATGAACCTGGGCTATGAACAGGATTTCTACAGTATTGTAGTAATAGAAACCACAACAGTTTAGTGATTCCTGTTTTCCAGGTATGCAGCATTACTTAATAAAGTGCACCAGTGCAAGAGTGTCACTGTCCTTAAACACTCAATCTTAATCAATCTTCTTCTGTGTTGTGGGGAATTGTATTGAGACTTCAATGCCCATTAAAGAAGGTAGAACCTAGAATATTCTTATCTCTCTTCACCTGCAATCTTTGACTGTATCTGCACGGGTAAACTTAACAGATTTGGGGCCCAGGTTTAAGCATAGTCTGTAATCACCTCGCTAGTCCACTTGTGCAAACAAGGAACTGTGCCAGCTATCTCTCTATGTCTAATGGCAACCGGACAGAGCTCTGCATGAGGCGAGGGCTCTACTCAGTGAGAAGTAGAGAGAAGGCTATTTTGTCTGGAGGCAAAAGGGTTTCAGCTGTATAGGTGCAAACAGCAGCATGCCTTTTGCCTACAGAGCCAAATAATTGGTCCTATCCTATGTTATTTACTTTTATGGCTGCAATCACAGATGCTTCTCTTGACTGCTTGTAGCAGAAGGGGAATAATTGCAAGACGCAGCCCTTGCATGGGCACAGTCTGCCGCTGCACTGATCCCTTGGCTAACTGTTGTCAGGTTGAAAGGACTCAAAGGCCAAGATCCCTCTTATGTACATATATATATACACACACACATATAAATACACCTGACCTAGTCATCCTAGCTGCTTTTGCACTCAGTGGAGAGATATAGGCATTTCTGATGGTGTAAGGAACTTATTTCAGGAAGGGATGAGTCACACCCTTTTTCTTTCTGTTGAAAGAATTCTTGCTCAAATACAGCTGTTGAAGAAGGCAGCTACAAATGTAGGTTTAGTCACCCTCATGCCACTCTAAGTCCTCAGCCCAATGGAGCTGAACTGCTTTTCAGGCAAAACATGATTATCCAAAGTACCAATGCAAGACGGATTCAAAGCTGAGACTGCACTTTCTTCCCCCATTAGTAGTCCCTAACATGGTATATGTACCTCAGGTCATTCAGTGTGCTGGAGAACCTCCTCCAACCCCATCACGTCAGCTTTTGGCTGGGAGCGTATCACTTACAAATGTCATCTAGCAACAGATACACCCACAGAATGGCCAGAAAATGTGAGGCACCACTCCTTTGGAGAGTCTGGGAAATCTGCTGAGCTGGCAGAGTGGTCCATGTGTGAATACCTGGCTTCCTTTTTCTGTTACAAGGTGTAAGAACCTGTTCTTCCACTGGGCCCAGTAGCATGAGCTCCTTCTCCCCTATGTAAACAATGGAATAACTGGGTTTGTCTCTCTTTATTTGAAGTATGTATCACTATTCATTTCGTATTAAGTCAATTAAATCATGTGCCCAATTTTTGTAGCACACTATTAAATGTTAAGAGAAAGGGAAATTAAGTAACACTTCACCCTTCTTAATAATTTATAAGCCCACCTAACCTTAATGACGAATTTGAGTAGGATGCAATGTGTTAGGCAGATTTAATACAGTGCAGGATTTACACTTGGCTGCTGCTAAAGCAAGTTAGTGCTAACCAGACGTGGGCAGGGTGGGGCAGATTATGTGAACCCTTCATGGCCAGGAGAAACTCATCTAGAGAGAGAGCTAAGGCAGTTCCAGCCTGATTCTTTTTAATGTCACAGTTCATTTGCAGAACCATAACTGGAATCAAGAATTAAAAAGCCTTGTATAAAAGTCAGTAACATTAAACCTTTAAGACTCATGTTTCATGTGTCATAAAAAGTCTATGAAAGGATTTTATATTCTGTACAGTGTTTTAGCACTTTCAATCATTTTTTTTCCAACATAACTTTTGTGAACACTTTTATAGCCTCTAAATGAAAAACTAAACTATGTGTCATTCAAAAAAAGGTTTTATGGATCACAGAATTTAATACAAGTTCTGCACCATAACAAGGAACTGATAAACCTATATTAGAATTAATTTAAAATGTTGGAAGCTGTTTTAGAAGATTGTGCATCACACATTGTGGTAAACAACACTAGTGAGTAAAAAAATGTGTTGGATACACACACTCTTAGACAGTGAACTGCCATGACTTAAAATAACAGCAATGCTAGTGGTTAAAAAAATATGTTTATGTCATGTGTATTCAAATCACAAATTTTCATGGAAATGAAAATGTTCTCCATAAGTGGCAAGGAATTAAACATATATATATATTAAAAAAAAAATCATCAAAGGTACATTATAATAAAAACCAGGTTGAAACTGTGTCCAAGAATATACAAAATGATATAAGGTCTAATCTTTCTCCAGAGAAAAGACTGTCACTACCCAGTGTCATTAACATTTATGAATTAAGGCTTCTTTATGAAATGGCAAAATTAAAATTATATTCTTCAGGTGCTAACCCTACATTATACATCTGTTTTACACTAATGGGGAATCTCTTCTTTCCTTGATGCTTGATATGCTGGTATCTGAGGAAGAAGGTATCATACAGAATATGTATAAGAGTAACAATTTGGACATTTCATGCCTGTAAAATGCCACACAGACTTAAATAATAGTTTTCCACAGTCTTCTGCAAGGTAGGTAAGCATCATCTGCCCAATACACAGACTGTGAAATCTCATTAATTTTCCCTTTTTCTCATACTGTTTCTGTTCAGGTCTATCTTTTACTGCTGCAAGAGAGCCAAAGGGAACCTCTCTTCCATGCTTTCTGATTGTAGGGGCTTTCTCTTCTGGGACTATTTTTCTGCCATTGACCATGGCTATAATTCCATAGAATCAGACCAGTAACATAAACTAAAACAATATATTGTGAGTGACAGCAAAGAAGTGCATAAAATTAAGCATCACACAATTTTCTCCTAGCTTTAGCTGCTCAAGAGCTAGCAATCAGAACTTTGTTTGTGGTTAACGAGGAAGCAGTTGTTCATTAGGGCTGAAACTGAGCCTGTTCATTCACCAGTCCTGCCTGAGGTGTGGAGCCCTGGATGTTCCCAGCAGCAGACAGCCTGTTTGGAGTCCATTATTTTAAAGTGATGGACAGTTTGCTCTTGGCTAACTAGGTCCTATTAAAGAAATAGGAAGTGTGGGAATCACCTTGAGACTGTGTTATCTAAATATATATAATGTATAGGTCTACATTGCAGACATCTGTACATGAGATACGTGTTTAAGCTCACTCTATAGTCTGTTACCCCATTCATGCCCCATGCATGCATGCCCAGCTCCATTTCAAGTGAGACCTTCTGAACTAGCAGCGTGAGGTTCGCTGGGATGCTGCAGAGTGACTCAGGTGGCACTAGAAGCCTCCACATATGCAATTGAATTGAGCCCTGGATCTTCCTGTTGATTGTAATTGGAACTTGGACACCTAGTTCTCAAGTGGATGCCTACACTGGATGTGGCTAAATTTAAGTGAGTGAATCTGAAGAAAAATCCTGCTCAATCCTACCCCATGCCAGCGTGAGAAAGATCAGCTATACTGGGAGGGCCATACCGGAAGACCAGGAACATATTGTTAGCATTGCATGATGATGATAATAGCACAACAATGAACCATTTATTGACTTAATAAGTAGTTCCCTTGTTGGTGGCGTTACCTAAGGTTGGACACATCTTTTCATGTGTTGACGTGATCTGCCCCATTCCTGAGTTTCCTTTTGCTGTTTTTGAGAAGGTCAGGGAGACTTGCTATTTTTTATCATTTCTATAAAGTACAGTTTGGTGATTTTGCCACTCACATAGCTTGTAACTGGTTCAGCGCCTTCACATTTTGAAGACAGGAGTCGTAGGCACAAATTGGTGGAGAGAAGAAAGCAGTGAGCATATGTACTGCTTGTCCTTGGCTTTGCTGTCTACCTGTGCAGACTGTGAAGAAGCGGTAAATTAGCTCACGTATTATCTTTGTCAAACTTTGCCAGGGAGCCACATACTTTTCTGTGCTTATCCTGCCCTTCTTGATACTGCAGTGGGCCCAAGGTCATCACAGCATGTGATTTCTGGTGTATATTTCACATTTTTTTCCAGCTCTCCTTCCGTTTACCTTAATACTGCTAGGAGTTATTTCAGCTAAGGAAATACCTATTGAACTTAACCGCTCAGTACCTCTTCTATTAAACATTTAAGATGTAGGTCCACAACTTTCCTCTCCAGTGAGGGGTATTTAAACACATGTTTAACTCCTGGGTCTAAAGAGTGGTCTTAAAGGCTTTACTGAATTTGTGCCTAAATGAACTGGTTTGCTAGTTACAGCTTCTTGGTTTGTTTACTTCACATCAATAGCAATAATTTCAATTTGCCATGTGTCGAGCTTCTGCTAGCTCGTTTTAATTCACAGGCATTTCATTAGATGTGGGTTGACTTTAAAAGAAATAGCCCTGTGGCTTTATGAATCTTCTAGGGAATTTGAGCAACAGGCTTGTTGGCAAAGTGTTACTTCCTTCAAAAGTCAACCTTGTAACTTGTATAACTATGCCTAACCTTAGCAATACTTTCAAAATTACTTGTACACACGTCAGCCTCCCTACATGTTTTGACAAATGACACATTTCCTTTGGTGCTTCTTTGTGGGTAACAGCGTGTGAGGATATGGTAGTGGCAAAATTTATTACGGTTATTTTGTAGTTGATATTAAAGAACATGATGTATTATATCAGGTGTCTGACCTTTAAAGATCTTAGGACCCAATTCATTACAACATAAAATTTACATATTATTCAACATTCTACAATCCTTTTATGAAGAAGTCATGATGCACACGTATGTGAGATTTAAGGCAGACAACTACCCCTGCACATTGGAGATATAGAGATTGAAGTCAATGTGAAATAAAAAATATTGTAGGTTGGAAAAGATCCACTTTTTTAACCCATGAAATGGATTACTCTGACTTTTTTTGTGCAAAGTCTTAGGAAAAATAAATGGAGGCAATGCTGTATTAGATATGAGCTGTATTCCCCTGTCTTTTGTAAATCCTGACAAGACCTACCTGTCTTTGTTCCTGTGTTTGATGAAGTTTTCCACTGATCTGATATATGAAGAGTCAGCCTGGGGGATTTCATCACGGAGAAACTGATGAGCTTTTCTGTGTATTGTGTTTGCACATACTCAGCTGGAGCCCACTCTGAACGCTATGCCAGCATTCCTACCTTTTGTGCTCTGCTCTATTATTCTGATTTTGGAGGTATGAACACACATTCTTTGCCACAGGAGACAGCAGCAGCTGCAGTGTACCACTTTCTTTAGCTGATACACCTCAGGTGTGTAGCTGATACTGTGCACCTGGTTGTTGTGCCATCAGTTGCGGATATCTGGAGATACCAGGTGTTCAGACCAGCATAACAGAGCTTGCTTTTACGCTACATCTGTGCCAGGTCTCTAAGATCTTGCTGTTGGAGAGCATCCTATCATTTTATACCTGTAAAAAGTACAAAGGCAACATATGGAGTTGGCTGAGACACTTGATACAGCAACTGTAAATTGCCGAAGCTGCAAAACCCATGTACAGAAGTGGTAATGACAAATATCAGTACACATCTATTTTCGTTTGAAGTTGGATAGCTCTTTCTTTCCTAACATTCAGGTGTAATCTCTTCTCAAGACTGTGCTGGCTTTTCTACTGATTTTTTGGACTTTGTTGGCATTTATAGTATCTTGAGACATCCTTTACCAAAGCACCGGAATCTATTGACATATCTTCAGCGTTGTGTCAATATCATACGTTTAACATGATTTTCACTTGGAGAAGGCTGGGTGAAGCACTTTGCTCTTTGTTATCATAAGGGTCAGACTGCAGGTGTGGAATAAGATCCAGATGCTTAGATTTAGGTAGGCAGAGTTGCCTTCTGGAGATCTTTAATCTTCATCTGCCTCTCTCCCTTAGTTAGACAGAGAGCATAGGCACTTAACGATAGGATCAGTTTACTAGACACTCCAAAACTTGGATTTGAGCATGGTGATCTAGCCATGTGGCAGACTGTCTTATCTAAAGGTCACTGTTCATACAGCCTCTAGCAAAGAGTTGGACCTGGGCTTTGAGTTTGGACTGATTCTCTGTGGATTGAAAATTTCACCTTCCATTACAATATGGAACATGGATTCCTTTATTGTTATCACAAAATGTGACAATACAGGCAGTAACATGCATAAGAGATGACAAGGACAGCTGAGACAAGGACATGCCCTGCCTGAGTTAAGCAGGGCTTTATTTGCAAAACCACTGTTGAAGGAATGTGACTAAACCACTTTCAGAAGCTTTATAGACTGACAGAAGGCTGGGATCATGGTTCAGCTTACTGCTGCTGTACATAAGTATTATGAGACTATTTCTATTTGTATGCTCCACTTATGTAACTTCTGCTGTATTTACTCAGGTGAGAGAACCTGGACACTGGGTGTTTATCAGGTTTTTGTGAAGGATACCACTTTCCATTTATTTTCTTATGGAAAAGAAAGTTATACTGGGAAGGATTTATTTTACTCCAAGTTAGCCTTCTAAATGCTGGGTTTAACAAAGCTAATCTGGGCTCTGTCTGTAGTAAGAAAAGACAGACACCTACTGTCCCACCCCATTTATCCTTACAGAGGCTTAGTGATTCAGCCAATCTCCTTATTGTCAACAAAGAGGCATGGCAACCAGCTCAGGTCTAACTTCTAGGATTTTCAAGTTTGATGAAATAATTCCATGCATAGTGGCCAAGATAAGAGAGACTGCAAAAAAAGAAAAGTAGGTGTCACGGTTAAGGGGGCTGAATGCAACCATAGGGAATTCTACTCTATCTGTGCATCTGTCAAGGAATTCCTGTGGGATGCTTGGCAAGTCACCGAACAGGTGGTCAATAATTGTGCGTTTCTTGTGTTATGGGTGTCTGGAGTCTGATTTACAGAAGCAGTAAACACTCACAACCGAAATTGGAGTAAATTGTAATTTTATTGTAGAATGCTACATGCTCATAAATACTTGGTCCTGTTGTTCTTAAACTGAACATCCCAAACTAGTGAATACTTTGGGCCCTCCATTTTTGGTGCCATTATTCCCAACTGTAAAATGGGAACAATGACATTCATCTCCCAGAGGTGTTATGAAAGTTAGATCACTACCATCTAGGAAATATTTAGGAAAGTTTTACAAATTAGCCCTTGGGGAAATTTGTAGCTGGGATGGCAGGCCCTGGAGGCCTTGCCCTTAAAAGGTATGGAAAAGTACAGCCACAGGTAAACAAAGCATAGGGGCACGGCTGGCCACAGGGGAGCCACGAGCAAAGCACAAGCTAGGCACAAGCTAGCCACACGCTAGGTGCGTGGACAGGAGGTGTGTTCACAAAGGCGGGTTCAGTGATTGGTGGGTCTGGGGTCTCTAGGCAGGGGAAGAAACTTGTGACCAATCAGAGGATGACACATGGACTAGAATGTGTTTACTAAGAATAAAGAGAAGAGATGAGCAGCCTCGTGTTTTAAACAGCAAAAGTGTATGTCACATCGACCTGCCCCGACCATTCGCGACAGAAATTAATAATTCTTTATTCAAGGATTTGAATGGTATGCAGTAAGACCTTGGGCCATACACTGAACAGCAAGGAGGCAATAATTTTGAATATTGATTGGTTTGTAAACTAAGCATCAGCCTTAATATGAATTGAATAAAGCAAGGGAAAAAAAAGAGAATGTGATGATGCCAGTTTAAATACTTCTTAAAATATAGGCATAGGGTCGAATTAGAGCTCTTGCAGGTAACCTTAATTTGGATGTTTGACAGTCTTTGACTGGCAGACTTTTGTTAAGTTCTTTACCATATTTTGGTTTATATCTACAACAATAAATTGAAAAAAAAAATCCCACCCAGAAATGTCATTTTATGTCATGTGAACGGCCATGAGTAGTGCTTTCAGGATGGTGGACATCAATCACAAAAACATTAGCCACTTGAGTTAATGGGTAGGAATACTAGATTGCTGTGTTTGTCTTGTGAGCTCAGCAGGTTCATCCTCTTCACTGAATACATCAAGAGGTATGTGGGGCATGCAAATAAAGACAGTTTCACAATGCAGATGTCTTGTGCGGGCTATGTGGTAAATTTAATAGATAGTGGCTCTCAGCAGCCCTTCCACTCTCTGGGAGGATTGTACTTGTGGGCGCAAACTATGCATGTCTTTAACCCTCGTCTGGTCTCACATCATCCTCTTCCTCCAAGCTGCACTTTTTTACAGAATTTTGACGCCTACTTCCCATCCTGCTCCCCATTTTCTCACCAAATCATGCTCAGTCTCTTCCCCTCAAGCTTTTCAACCAGTTGAGTGAATTCCATTTTCCCATCTTCCAGCTTTTTGTCCAAACTCTTCTCCCAAACTTCCTGCACACTTGTCTCCAGCTCCTTTTACTCCCCCTCCCAATCTCTTTTCACATAGTCCTTATGCCATTTGTCTCCTTGTTTCATTCCAACAGACTTACAAAATACAGCTGCACTGTAGACACCTACATCTAGACAACCCGAATGTCAATTTCAATGGCAAGGAAAGCCCTTTTCAGCTGTGATGGACCATGTCTGGCATGGATAGAATCTCTCAGGAATTAATCTGATAGATCTTACTCTCTTACAAGCGTTTTTGGCATAGGTTCAGAGATTTGTAGTTTACTCAAATTTGAGGTAGGTTTACTGGGGGTGAAAGTCCTGGCTCCAACAGTAAACTGGAGTTTAATTGTGATTAAATCCCCCTGCCTCTGTAAATTTCTATAGAAATATTTGCTTGGGATTGGGCTGGAAACAGTTGTCCCTCCACTGCAAAAACTGCCATGCCATATCCCAGAAGCTGTGTCTTACAGTCCCAAACAACTTCCCCAGCCTGTGACAGACAATGCAAAGGACTCCCATGCCATCTGACCCCTACATAGTCCTCCTGTCCTGTGCAGGCGTGGATTTCTGATGTTCTTTAAGTACATTTGTCTCATGCTGAAGACAATGAGTTTCCCCACAGTCCCCCAGAGTTGTGCTTCTGCATGTGGAGGATGTGAGCTGCAAGGAGAGGGATAAAGCACAGTGAGGGCTAGACGCAGATGCTTGGCACAAAACATTTCACCCTAAAATACTAATTTTGTTCTTACAAGCCAAACAGTGTCTTGAATGGGGATGTTCTGGGCAGCTGTCTTAACTGATAGTACCACCATGTCACCTAAAATGTCCTCATCTCTTCAGGAAGTTGTGCTCATAATCAGTACTTTTAATATTATTTCATATCCTTCAATGAAAGGTAAGTATGTTTTACACAAATGATCAATATCTTTTTTAAAAATATAAACAATAATCCTATGAAAATGATATCAAACCACAAAGATATGTGCCCTTTAGATTTTTGCTGATCTTTGCAACTAGAGCATTCAACTCACTTTTTTCCCTAGCTATTATAGAGGGTTTTTTTGAAAGAAATAAAGTGATCACCTAAACAACAAGGAAATTAAATGAATGACCATTTAAACACAGGAAAATTCAAAATATTTGAACGGTTTAAACTAAAATAATATAATTCAATAATAAAGCTCACAGTATAAGTTTGTGTGGTAGCTTTGTAGAACATGTAAGTACTAGAAAAAAATCTCCTGATAATACAGGGCATTATTTTCTGTAACCAGGGGAATGAATTGTGACACAGAACCCATTTCAGGTTTTGATGCATTAGCTGTGGTGTGAGGACAGTGTATGAGCAGGCATTTTATAGATGAAATGTCCATTTATGTTCTTTTACAGATTCTCATGATCTAAAGAACTCTGCTTTTAAGACCTATGTACGACTCGCAATTCAGTAATCTTCATCCAAGCCAGGAAGGTGTTTCTCGGCACTGAGCTGATAGACATGTTGTGAGCATAAAGAAGGGACAGTCAGGATGCTCTGGCTCCCTAGAAAATGTCGGCCATTGTTCTGATTCCACTTCTTTCAGGTTAACACCGATGTATGTAACTGTACTGTTTCAGATCGTTGTCTCTGACTGTATAGAAACATAAAAGAAAAATCATGCCTGTGAAAATAAGGCAGGGAAAATGAAAGAAACTGATATGAAAAATAAATGCAAAAAAAAGTTTATTTTTTGAGAAAGGGGTTGATGAAATTACAGGCATGTGAACTCCTTATTCAGCCACTGACATACACCTGCCTAGGACAGAGATCTAGAAATTTGTGTCCCTTTGTGAGTAATGAAAATACTTCCTGTCATTCTAGTACCCCATCAGCTTGGG
This sequence comes from Buceros rhinoceros silvestris, assembly GCF_000710305.1. Taxonomy (NCBI): domain Eukaryota; kingdom Metazoa; phylum Chordata; class Aves; order Bucerotiformes; family Bucerotidae; genus Buceros; species Buceros rhinoceros. Next base: position 19,060 of record NW_010425096.1, on the reverse strand, counting down.
ATATTACATGGATTTCCAAGAATCTCCTTTGATCTGGATTCTCTTCATCAACCAGCTGCTCATTCATGTGCTACCAAGAGGGTCTGTCTGCTTGACCAAATAACATTTCTTTGGTGCTGAAATCCAGGTCTTTGTGTCAGTGGCAGTCTCTTGCTGCATGGATCTCACCACAGCATCTGGCCTGGGTGAATATGCACTGAACTCACAAAAAGTCACTAAACTTCAGTGGAGTTCTGAACCAGACCCCTTGACTATGAATGGGTTTAACTTTTGTGGGCCCTAAAAGGAAACATTTAAATAAATGCACAAAAAGGGTCATGCTGTGCAAAATTAACCAAAAAAAAAAAAAAAAAAAAGTTGTTTTTCAGCAGTGGCAGCTGCTGAGATTTTTAATCATTGTTTTATCACAGCAGTTTTTAAGGAAAACCTCTTTCACTGAATTACTTTGAAACTCTGGATACAGAGGAAATATTACTAGCCTTTCTGAGTCACTGCTTCCTTTTTTTCTCCATTACCAGGAAAAAACAAAAGCAGCAATTTGGGTGCCGTGCGTATGTGCATATGTGTATTGAAAGTGGAGTCCTCAAAGAAAGAACATCAGTTGTTACTTTAGCCTTAGTAAAAAAGAAAAAAAGTTTTAAAGTATTAACAATTACTGTTCCAACTGATAATTGCAGTAAAGTTATCTTCTCCAGAAATGAAAGAAGAGGCTTGCACTGTCCTACACAGTACATGAATGTCAGTCCCACAAACTGTGAGAAAAGAAGACTATTAGAGAGGAAAAAAACCACAACTTTTTAATGTTTAAATTTAGCAGAAACCTGTGAAAAGAAGCTGGAGGAGAGAGCTTTGGTCCAGAAAGCAATTTTTTTAATGAGAATGTCTTTGGAAGCTGCTAATAATGAGGTGTAAAGCACACTCGGGCTGTAGGTTTCTTGGAATCTGTTAGCAGAAGCAGAGCACACTGCAGAAGTGATGGGGAAGTCAGAGCTGGATCTGGCTGCTTGCAGGCTGCCCTTGCCTGGATCTGCGCTAGCGCCCAGGCTGCCCTCAATTTGCTGGCTGCAGGGCAGCCGTGTGGAGGGGGTAGTCAAAAAGATTACATGCGGGAGAAGACCCAGCATGGGCTGATGTGCTAAAACTTCAGAACTGTGGCTGGGATCGGCTGGCACCGGGAAGACGGTGAGAGGGGAGAGGAGAGGGATGCTCCTAGCAGGTGTGCTGGGTGGAAAGAGGACCAGTTTCTTACAGAAGAGCTGTGGGGGGGATCGGCTGCCACTGGGAAGACGGTGAGAGGGGAGAGGAGAGGGATGCTCCTAGCAGGTGTGCTGGGTGGAAAGAGGACCAGTTTCTTACAGAGAATAACTGCGTTGCGCAAAACACCCTGAGCACTCGTGTAGCCCCTGGAGTTCACCCAAGCAGTATGACTTCGTGGGAGTCAGTACTTTAACACGTGAGAATATTTGAGAGAAAATACAGCTATAAAATTGGGAACTATAGAATAAATGTGAATAAAGATGGAATTATCTGGTAGGAGGTAACCACTATCTTTCAAACCCCTGTCACAAACTGGTCTTGCCTTGCAGCTGCTATGTGTCCACGTCCCATTGTCTAATTACAGCAAGTTTGTTTTGACCGAGTACCAGAGATTGATTCATTTATTTCCTGATTGTAAGAAAGCCTGTGAATCTGTATTGCAGTTTGTAGGTTTTTTTTCCCCCCAAGTGCTCCCAGCTAAGCGTTCGAGACTTGATAAAAGTAAAACAAAGGCCAAAAAAAAAAAAAAACAAAACAAAAAGAAAAACAAAAAAAAAAAACCAAAACCCGAAAACCTCCCAAAGGAATATAGGGGATTTTTTTCTCCTACTTTACATTAATAGATTCCAGACACTAAAGCAGAAATTGTAGCTGACTGCAGGATATGGCAGAGTTAAACCAAAACTTCCAAAATGAAAACAAAAAAGTGCAGGAAAATATAACGGGCTGCTGGAAGCAGTGGCTGCGCCGGCAGAGAGGCAGCCTGCCTCGGCAGAGGGTGCTGTCTTCTCACGGTAGCGCCGGCTGAACGAGAAGGTCACTCAGCCTATTGATAAATCACTGTGCCGTGATTCCTAACTGACAGCTCAAACTAACATCAAGCTGGATGAGAGAGAACAAAAGGCCATCAAGCAGCCATTTTCTTGACACTTTTATTCAATCACCAGCAGATTGCTTACGACAGCAATAGCAGCTGTTTTGTCTTCATCTTTCCACATTTGATAAAAGGTGTCAACTCAAATTTTTGTAAATAATTCACTTACCCCTACTGCACACACCAGCACTGTTCAGCATATGTATTCCGTGCGAGCAGATCACTGAGGCAGGTCAGGGCTCAATGATATCAGCTGAAGGTCATCTGTGATCTAAACGGAAGCACTGATAAAGCTACAGTCCCTCAAGGTCAAAGATAAGAACTACACTGAGATATTTGTAATGTGGACAAAAGGTTAAACAATAGAGAGAAAAGTATGGTATTGTTTCAGTTAACACACTAATGATTTTTCTATTGTTCTTTAGGAAACACTATTCCGGTGGATTCAGATGCGTAACCCTTTCTGAGTACAGCGTTTATTGAAGAGCTGGATGGGAGCAGTTAGAGAATATCAGTTCCCAAAGTTGGTAACGTCAGGTAGTAGCTCACAGCCTTAATATGCTGCTGCTAACATGTCTGAACTGCAAAAGGAAGCAACAGCAAATTTTATTGCAGGCATTGAAAATAAGAAAAAAATCCCAACCAACCCAAACTGGATAATGTATCAAACAACATCTGTTAAAAAGCTTAATGCATTTAAGTAAAATACAGCTTACCTTGAAATTCTCCTTAAAATAAATCTAGGTTCCAGACTTGAGTAGAATTAGAGAATGTGCCTAACATTTCCTGTTGTAACAGCTTCATTTACTTTAAAGGCTTAGAGAAACTAATAGAGAGATCTTTGAATTATTGCAATATGACACTCTATCTGATGTTGGCAGTAGGAAAAGCACTGAGATTAAAAATGATACATCCTTCAATACTTGGTTGGGCTTTTTTTCACCCAGTTATATTACTCAGAAAATAAATCTAAAAAACAGATAGTCACTGTTTATCACTATTTGGTTTATACTTTCTAATAGCCAAAGTATATGTGCATTTGAGATTCTGTCTGTGCTCCAACAGCAGAGAATTTATTGCATGTAATTGATGTACATGAAGATTAGAGAACAGTTGCCTTACATTTTCCTGTTCATTCTGCCTCAGTGCTGTGGTAAAAGCAACTTTTCTTATTCCTGTGTATCTGTGACAGAGAAATAACACCATCTAAACAGGAGAAGGTGTCTTTTAATTTTAGCTAATCAGGATCGTACAAAAATACTTTCTTGCGGAAAGCAGGAATCCTGTCTGCATTAATATAATTTCTTATCTACTCTGTTGTATATGAACTAACAGAAACAGTCTTAATTAGAATTAAGCAAATGATTTTCAGCAACTCATTTTATTTGTTCACATTGCCTCATTTTCTTCTTGTGAAATATTTACATGGCAGTTTCTTCAAAGTTACTTTTTTCAACTTGCTTAATATTCCTGGTGATGTGAAAGGTCTTAGTGAATCAATTAGGAAAGGTTTTTGGTGAGTTTACACCTTAAAAACTAATTGTGTTTTATGGCACAGGCTGGCCAAGTCATTCACATGGCATTTTTTCCCTTTCTTGGCTGCTATGTCCTAGAAACAATAGGATGGCTTGGGAAAAAAAAAAAAAGCTAGGATTTTGAATCTGTCATCAAGTATGCAAGATTGAAAACTTCAGAAAACTTTCCATTTTTTGGTCTTGCTGCTATCTTGCTCAAAGTGTCGTTCTGACAAGAAAACAGACCACTAAAAATTAGTGTCTCTCCGAAGAATTAAAATCAGATGTTCTTTCATCACAAAACCGTTGCTTGTGAACACACGCTTGTAGCAGTGATGGGTGCTGGTTTATTATTTAATCGTCATTGTGGAAAAGCACTAGTAAAGATTTATGGGGACATATCATTTGTTTTATTATGTTATGTAAAAACAGTCAATGTATTCCATTTACCAGTTTACTAATTCTGCATTTACCAGTCTATGGCTCCTGACACAATAACTGTAGAGAATAATCTGTGCGCTTTAGGTGTTTGCATCCTTAATGTTAGCTTAAACCTCTTCTTCCTCAAGCGTTAACACAGACAAACCTGTATGAGTCTTGTTATCTCATGTTTACTTTCCATGAACGTATAGAAATACGTCTGTGTGAAGAAAATTAACACTACATATAATTTTGCAAATAGTCACAGAATTATTTTTCTGACATTTGCTCCTGGAGCCAGCTATATATTATGAAACTGCAGGCAGTATGAGTAACTATGTCAGAAATTATCCTCCTGTTCGAGACCAGTTTCACTGCCTATGCCTCATCTTGATCAGTAGCTGCCAGTCTCCCTGGAATTTCTCATCCATGTGTTATACTTAATTTCAGAGGAAAAAAAAATACAGGAACAATTTTAAAGTTATCAGATAATTTCTTAGCTTGTCTAAATCAACCTATGTTTTTTGAGTTGAAGAAGGAAGGGGGTGAAGGTCCGTTATAAAGTCATAGAGGAATCAATACTGTGGAGAGATAATGGAAATGTTAGTGTGTTGAGAAATGGCAATGTAACACAACAGTGCTGAAGAGTCAAGGAAAGAAACATGTAAGAAGCAGAGGCACCAAAATGGGCATGGAAGGCGCTATAGGACATGGAGCATGGAATACAAGAGACTGAAGCTCTGATCAAAAGAGAGTAGGGCACTGCAGAGGACTTAGTAAGATGGAATCTTCCTTCCTTGTATTGAACTTTAACTCTTCCTTTTTCTCTAAATCTAAAACTATAAGCACTTAAAAATAATTGGCAGGTATTGCTAATTTATTGCGAGTAATGTGATTTTGGCCATGACTGTGGGAGCATTTGTGATAATTGATTCTGGATGAAAATGCCTCTTTCTCATCCCTTAGCTTGCACCCAAGGTTAAGACTTGCACTGAGCTCCAAGCCAAGAGAGTTTTTACTCAATTCTATGTCCTCCATAATCTTTATTATTAAATATCTTTCTAGGTAAGTATCGCTCACCCATTTGCCAAGTAAGAAAAATAGGAGCTTGACAATGTCACTGAAATAAATCTACAAACAGAATGTGTTTTGTAGCATAGCAGACCCAAACGCCATTCATTGTACTGCAATTAATATCAAAGCAATAAGCCCAATTATGTGCTTATGCAGCTTATACTGTTTTGTAAACAGAGTGGATCATGGTGTCTAGCAAAAAACCGCCATAAGCACTTATGATTTTATATCCAAAACTCCAGGTTTTATCCTAACAGTAGGTCGAGCTTGACCATGATGTCTGCAATCCTTAGTTGAAAAAAGGTGTGATAATGGTGCCAAGAAAAACCCCGCCATAAGCACTTATGATTTTATATCCAAAACTCCAGGTTTTATCCTAACAGTAGGTCGAGCTTGACCATGATGTCTGCAATCCTTAGTACTCAATTTGCTTCAAGAAGGAAACAAAAACATCTCATATTAATTCTGCTGCCTTTTAAATACACTTGCAACCTTAAAAGAGAAGTCTGTGTTGTTTCTTTCCAAGGCCAGCTCTAAAATGCAAAATTTTAAATATTTTTAGGACTGCTCTCTGGCACCAAGGCTAACTAACAAAGAATGGCTGGCATGTATGCTGTTAAAATCCTTACCCTCCAAAGCAGGGTAGCCACATGTAAATCGCTACCACTTAATTATAGTCCTTGGTGCTTTCTAGCTCCTAAATTATGCCTGAGAATGTCTGGGAGAAAGTTGTTTGGCCTAAGCAAAAACCACAGGAAAATCTCTTCTGATGGTTCAGCAATATGAAGAACTAGGATCAAGAGCCTGAGAATATTTCTAGGCAGCAATGGTTCCTGAGAAACCACAGCAGAGCGCTGCTTGCTGCTCTCCTTCCTCACTCTCCAAGCAGTTACAGTGCTTCTCAACATTGAAAATACACAATCTTCTAGGACAACAAAAATATTTTTGTGTTCTTATGTACAAAAAATACAGAATTTAATACAAAGTTCTTGTGAAATCGGCTGAACTTTTAGCTTGGGATGCACACTTGGAAAGCAATCTAGACTAACATGTTTCGCAGTGCTTGTTTACTGCTTAATAGGAATGGATCCTTTAGGAAGAGGTTGAAATATTTAACTGTAGAACGTGTCTGGGATTGCAAGCGATGTGTGCAGGAGATACTACCTTTGTGTTGAGGGGGTGGACAGCCTCGCCCGAGTGCTCAATAAAGGTCAAAAATAGAATGAATAAGCTTATCTTTCCAGAAAACAAGCTTAATTCTAGAAGGCATGACATTAGTGCTTACCAGGCTGCCCTAGGGAATCACAAATGATGTACAAAGCTTTCTACCTATTGTTCACTGATTTTAATCCAACCCAGCTCAGCAAGGACTAAGTTTTCTTATAAACGACTTGCGGGTTATATGTAAGTTGAGGGCATTTTCTAGAGAGTGAGACATACTTATAAACACAAACTTCTAATCTGAAGCACACTTGCCTTGCAGAGTAGATGCTTTAACATTTTTCCAAGTGGCTTCTATGTCAAACCTCTAACTTTTGGATAGCTCATGATTTTTTCAGAAAGTGTCTAATTTAAATGTAAAGCTTTCAAGTGGTAGTGTGTCAGCAACATCTCTGAAGAAATTGTGCCATTAGTTAATTAATCTCATGTTTTAAAATATTGTATTTCTAATTAGAATTGGTTGTGGAAAGGAAGGTTGTAAGTTCAAGTCCCAAATCACAAACTCACCTCCTGTGCTGTTCGGTTGGTATGCTGGTTGCCTCATCTTCAATGTGTCTATAAAATGCCTAGCAGAGGGCCCAGTATGAGGAAACGTAATCACTTAGGCTGTAGAAACTTAACAAGTAGGAAACAAGCAATCCAGGACATTTCTGGGGAATGCTGAAGACATGCACCCAACAGCTCACCAATGCCTATGGGGAAGATTTGGAGAGGGTGGAAGGACATGGTGGGACAGGGCATAAATTGAAGCAGAGGAAGTTCCAGATAGGTGTGAGGAAAGAAATTTTGAGCAGGTTGCCTTGAGATACCATGTAGTCTCCACCCTTGGTACTTTTTGAAGCTTGACTGGACAAAGCCCTGAGCTGCCTGGGCTGACCTCACATCTGGTTCTGCTCTGAGCAAGAGGTTGGACCAGAGACCTCCTAAGGTCCTTTCATGCATGTATCATTCTGTCATAGGCCTTGTAAAGCTAGCATTACTTGAATCGGCTGTTGTGATAGAGTTCAAAGCCTTGAAGATAGAAGAAAACCCCACAGTCCATTTTCTTAAGAATATTAGGGAGTTTTGACACATTTGACATGATTTTTGTAGTTCTGAGCAAAAAGCTACCCTAGTAAATATGGACTGGACAGTGTACCAATGTGACAAAGGTTCGCTACAAATGTCAGTTTGTTTGAACAACAAATAATATTTGTCACCCATTATTATTGCCTGCTCACATTAGACCAAGTTCCACCCAGTATATAGTTCAATAATCTCTACTGAGAAATTGGAGAGCTGAATGGACAAGAAGCAAAAAGAGCAGCCCACAGTCTCCAAGCAAGTGCGTTTGATGCTTATTATTGAGACAGCATGGGAAAAATGTGCACAGCCAGTGCTGGTGATGTACCTGTACTGTGGTTTAATGGAGCACTTCAGTCTTTGGGGCTGTCAATTTCATAAAGACTAAATTTACTCAAAAAAATAGCTGACAGATGAATTTAGAGAGCGTTTGGTGACTCCAGCCCTGGAGTGGGGACCAGGAGACCTGGGTTCTATTCCCATGTCTGTCACAGGCTTCCTGGACCATCATCTTACATCTTTGTTTCTCAGTTTCCCCTTGGGCATAATATGGATAATACTTACCCACTTTACAGGGCTTAATTCATTAATGTCTGTGAGGTGTCTTGAGATCTGTGTGCACAAGGCACATTAGCACTGCAAAGCATTTAGTATATTATTTTATTATTTAAGACATCTGGGACCATTTTCACTGATGTGCTCTATCCATTTTGCACTGCTTGGTGTTGCAAAGCAGCCATAGCCCTCTTTAACAGGCCAGTGAGGCTGGGTTTATGACTGGCTTAAAATACCAGCCATTCAAAGCATCAGAAGCCAATATCAAATACGGCTCTTCTTTTTCTATCTGTTTGCTGAAATGTTGACTACTGATTTTTCTCTTTGGGGGAATGGAATCTGTGGGGAATTTGTCTTGTTTAATGATGGACATTATTCCAATAATTGTAGATTTTTTTTTTTTTTCCTGAAGTGAAACACCGGAATGACGTTGATGAAAAAATGACCCCCCCATATGTATTATAGGTAACATCTAGAGGTTAACTAGCATGAAGCTCTGATATGGACAAGAATGTGACATCCTCTGGCAGCCTGGGGTTGGCCTGACAAGAGGTGCACTGATACTAACTCTAGCAGGTTCAATGCACCATTATTCAATCTCTTTCTACTTTTTCCTTGATATGTTGAATTTTTTTCTACATTACTTTCATAAATATGGTCACTGAAATTTCTTAAATAAACGGCAGTTGCCATTTCAGTGGAATAGCAATTGTGCACCATGGGGATTATTCTCGTTAAAATAATAAGTAGTAATTTCTCTTCTTACATGTTTATTCACACAAACACACGTGCGTGCATACATTTACATATTCAATGTGAGATACAAAAGGAGAGACCTAAATATCAATTAGTGCATTGGGTTTGCATGGCAGGGTTTTGGTAGCAGGGTGCTACAGGGGTGGCTTCTGGAGAAGCTGACAGAAGCTTCCCTCATGTTCAATAGAGACAATGCCCACTGGCTCCAAGACAGACCTGCTGCTGGACAAGGCCAAGCCAATCAGCAACGGTGGTGATGGCTCTGTGAGAAGATATTTAGGAAGGGGAAAAAACCCTGTACAAAAGCTGGAGAGAGGAGTGAGAATATGTGAGAGAAACAATTCTGCAGACCCCAAGGTCAGTGAAGGGTGGTGGGTGGGTGGGGAGGTGGAGGTGCTCCAGGCACTGGAGTAGAGATTCCCAACCTGTGGTGAAGGCTATGGTGAAGCAGCCCATGGAGGTTAATGGTGGGGCAGCTGTTCACCTGCAGACCATGGAGGACCTCCTACTGGAGCAGGAGGATACCCAAAGGAGGCTGTGACCCTGTGGAAAGCCCACTCTGAAGCAGGCTCCTGGCAAGACCTGTGGACCCATGGATAGAGGACCCCACGCTGAAGCAGGTTTGCTGGCAGGACTTGTGACCTCGTTGGGGACTCCAGCTGGAGCAGTCTGTTCCTGAAGGCCTGCACTCCATGGAAAGGACCCATGGAGTTCATGAAGAATGGCAGCCCATGAGAAGGACTCATGTTGGAGAAGTTCATGGAGGACCAGACCTCGTGGGAAGTACCTAGTGCTGGAACAGGGGAAGAACGTGAGGAGTCCTCCCCCTGAGGAGGAAGGAGAGGCAGCAACATGCGATGAACTGACTGCAACTCCCAGTCCCCGTTCCCCTGTGCCATCGACAGGGAGGAGGTAGAGAAAATCAGGAGTAAAGTTAAGCCTGGGAAGAAGGGAGAGGTGGGGGGAAGGTGTTTTAAGATTTGGATTTATTTCTCATTACCTTACTCTGATTTGATTGGTAATAAATTAAACTAATTTCCCCAAGTGGAGTCTGTTTTACCCGTGATGGAAATTGGTGAGTGATCTCTCCCTGTCCTTATCTCAACCCATGAGCCTTTCATTACATTTTCTCTCCCAATCCAGCTAAGGAGGGGAAGCGGTAGAGCAGCTTTGGTGGGCACTTGGTTTCCAGCCAGGGTCAAACCATTTCTAGGTCCTCTGAATGATAAAATTGTCATTCATTTATTTAAAATGACAATAAAAAGGAATAGTTTAGCAGGGTTTTTACCCTTCTGTGGGACACATGGAATGGAGCCCAAGTTGCAGCACAATCTTGATATTGATCTCTCAGAGAGTTAATTTGTCAATGACTGTAATTTGCCAAGCTTTATGAATCCATTCTTCTTCCTTTGGAGGAATATTTTTCTTCCAGATGTGTGCTATTGCTTTTTTTAAAAAATGCAGTAAAGATAAAAAATGACATAAATTTCTGAAGTCTGTCACAGACATAGAAACAAGTACCAAACTGGTAAAAGAACACAGAACCGGAAGGCATACTGGCAGTCCTCTGTCCCTCCCTTACTTTTAAGGGCACCCTGCTGTGTAACATTAATTGTTAACCTATCATGCTCCCCTTGGAAACCAGTAAAAAGTTTTGCCTTCATGCCTTCTATAAGAAGGCAACTTCAAATAAGGCAACTTCAGTACTCAGAAGGATAGGAGACATCTTTTAATTTCACCTCTAAATTAAATCATACACAATTTGCATCCATGATATTCTTCCTAAGCTTGTTCTTTTCCCTGGGTGAATTCCCAAGGAGCAAAGCTGGCAGTCTGGGGGTCCAAGACCCCTGACAGGGTGGGTGTACAGTGGTACGCAGTCAGGAACAGCACGTGGCTGGGCTGCTTCTGGCAAAAGTGATGTGTGGATGTACAACCACAGCTTTTGTCTCCTTTCTGCTCTCTCCTCCTCATTCCCCAGACTGTTTTGTTAGCCTTTCTCTAGACCTTTTCCTATCTGAATTCATCTTTCCTGACTAAACAGAATTGAATGCAATATTCCAGGTGAAATGTGAATCGTGTGAGATGACATTAATATTTTCCTTCCTCTGCTGGCTGTATCTTCCCTGATATTCTCTAGGAAGTGGCTTTTTGCAGCTAAAACACACATAAGTATTCTGTGATTGACTGACACAGCCTGCTCTTTCTCCTCTGTCATTTCCAATTTATAAGCTCCCAGCTCATAATCCAAATTCTTGTTACTAGTCTTCAGTTGTATGACCTTCCATTTTTAACAGTAATCCATTTCAGCCCATTTCTTGTATTCCAACACTGAAGGTCACCTAGTCCCTCCTGTAGGATATTTCAGTTCTTCTTTAGCTTGGATTTATCTTGTGGCAGGGGCAGAGATGTTGAGCTAGGTGGAAAACTGAGCTCCAGCCCACTCATTTCTGATCAGAAACATGCAGCTGAGAGGGGACAAGTGAGACTACAACTGCACCCATTGATCCAAGCCACCATAGTGCACTACTAGGTTCCTAAGGAAGCTCATAAAGGTCCTATAATCACTACAGGCTGGACAGCTGAATTTACAGAAATTATCTTCACCTTTTGACTGATACATGAATAAATTGTTCAATTATTAAAATTGGTGAGTAGACACTTGTATTGAAAACGTTCCTTTAAGCCAGTGCCTAGAGAGATTTCGAAGTAGCATTTGAGGTTATATGGGAAATGTAATTTCTGATAACCAAACCATTAGAATTATTAGATTTGTCCTGGATTGGGCTAAATCCAGGGGGATAATCCCTCTGGTTGTAAAACCAAATAGATCCCAGCCATGTAATCATCTGGTCACAAACTCACACCTACTGGGTACCTGAGTGGTCTCCATATGGATAGTATCATCAAGCAGCACTCAGGGATGCAAGAAGTAGTTACTGATTGACTTACCTATGTAACCGAATCTCTCCACACTGATTTCTTTGCTATATTTGAATATGATCAGATGGGTAAGTATTATTGAATTGTCATTGTTATATTTGCTGACAAGGTGGGTCCCTTTTGGTCTTGTTACAAGCTCGTAGATCTCATTTTATATCTTTAGCTCTGACAGCTGCTTGTTACAGTTTTACTCCAAGCACTTCCTTTTCTTTTATTTCCAAAGGTCCTGAAAATACTGATCTTTAAATGCACCTGCAATTCCTAAGTCTATTTTCATGTCTGTAAAAACTGAGATAAACTTCAACCCTGACGGGTTGGTCTACACTTTTTTTTATATTTTCAAAGGTAGATATTTGCAAAGAAAAGGTCTACGTTATTAGAACCTGACACTAGCTATAATATTTTTCAGACCTTCGAATGAAGATGAAGGGTTTTGATAGCTGTACATTTTTTATTTATGTTATGAGAAGAAACTACTCTAATCACATCTCACAGCTTCCATAGCAAAAAAAGGCTGATGAACTGTAGAGTGGTCAAAGGGCAAATGTGACTGACTTTGACCAGAGAGTCAGCTTTTGTCTTGATGTAGATTGTCAGTGTGGAAACAACAGAGATACTTAGCGACCACAACCATTAGACATAACCTTCAGAGTCACACAGCAACATTGGCTCTTATTCCCTGAAGCCCACATATTACTGGTTTTAGAATGAAGAAATTTTAAATGACCGGTGATCTCATAAAATACCACTTTATTTTTGAGAGCTTTCATGATATATTGTTCAAAGAAATGCATGGAACATTTTATACTAGTCTAATGCAGCACTGCAATTAGAAACACTATTTCGTGATGTGGTATTGATGTTTGGCTGACATCAGGTAACTCTATCCGTTGCCTGAAAGTGAACACTAGTGAGGACGATAAACAAACATGAGACTAGGTGTCATCCTCCAAGTAACGATTTAGCAGTTTAGTGTGTGATACAACATACTTTTACAGAACAGAAATGGACGCCAAAGAGATCAGATGGTAGCACTTGAGTCTGCCTCTTTGTCCATTGTAAGATGAACTGCAGTAGTGCAATTATATAGAGATATGTAATATACTTGGTAACCACACTGGGACTGTGATGTTGCTCCAGCAAATGGAGGGTCAATATGGAAAGAATCACAGCGTTAGGAGTAGATTGTACCACTGTATGCAAATGCACGTGCTTTGGTTTGTACCTTGAAGGGCTTGCATGCATGGTGCAGTTTTTCACGGAGGTGTGATGATGCTTTGTCTGAACTGCAGCAAAATTTGTGTTAGGCTGTCATCCAAATCAGATTTGCAATGTTTTGTGCAGTTGCCACAGCAGAGCTTGAATATATATCCCCATGCACATGCCAGTTGCTGGCTAGGATGCACACAAAAAACAAAGCACACACCTGAGGCTGAAGTTTTAAAACGGGTAGGTTCACTTACAGTAATTTTCAACTTCACTGAAAACAGTGCAGTTAATACCTCTTCACCTCCACATCTGAGAGGCAAATGTTTTCCTGAACTCCCATTACACAGCCTCCCTGCCATAAAATCAGTATTCAGGGTGATTCTTGTCTCTAAGGTCCGCTT
>NW_010425096.1:0-5711 GCF_000710305.1 Buceros rhinoceros silvestris | reverse complement strand
TCCGCTTTCCTACCCTTACCTTGCCTTTATTCTTGCAGACATTGAAAAAAACAACCAACAAACCAACCAACCAAAGACAGATGTATTTAACAGTCCACAGATGTTTAGGACCGGTCTCAGCTGCCCACACATAGGTGTGCATTTACCTGAGATATCCTAGCATTGACCTGAGAATTTGAACTCTAGCAGCTGTGCCGGAAGAATCTGGGTTTCCCATAGGTCCTACATAATTTCTGTCAGTCCCATTTCAATATTCAACATACCTAGGACACCTCGAAAGGGACTGGATGCCTATGTGTGAGCAGCTGAGCCGTGCCTATGGTGTCCACAGGGTGTAGTGTTGAGGCTACCACTGTACTCAAAGAAGGTTTATGGTGAGATTCATGCCTAAAAATAGGTTTATACTTCCATTTAAGATATGATGAGAGATTTCATCTAGTTCCAGTTGCTGTCGCAGAAGGGTACAGTCACCCCAAAGTTCTGTGTCATATCTAACAGCCCTCTGACGATGTCTCAGATTCATGAGGACCTCTGAAATGGCCACAGGTGCCTTTCTTTAGGCAACTGAATTTCACCTATTTTAGAGTGAGCCAAATAGCGCTTCTTTCTATAGATGACACCTGTACTGACTGTAAAGAGAACTCAGACACCTAGGACAGGAGTCAGGTGTCTGAAAAGAGGTATCTTATGCCATTTGAGACACCCTTGATGTGCACACAGGTCTGGCAGAAGTGGCATAGGACCTATGGAAGACCTGAGCACCTCTGGAACAGCAGCTGGTTCTTCCAACACGGAGACAGTTCAAATGGTGCTCAACACTGACATCTGGACTGACCTGAATTGAGCTCCTGGCTTATGAAGAAATGCCTATACATAGACACTGACGTATAGAAGATCTGATCTCAAACTGAATTCCACCCTATAAGCAAGATTCAACTGCCTGAGCATGAGACTGCTGTCATTTGAAGTAATCAGGGTTTTCTGCTTGGTCTCCAGCTGCCAATCTATCCTGGGCTTCCCACAAATTGTATGTCATACCTGTCAGACCTCTAAGTTCTCTTAGACACCTTGGGGCAACTCAGGTGATTCTTGGTGCCTAGCTTGAGTGACTGAATGGTCTTGAACCCTTGGCGTTGAATTTTTTCTTCAGTCTATAAAAATCAAAAACTTTTTCCTTAATGTTACATTTGTCCTTTTAAAGTCCCTGACCCTCACTATACACCAGCAACAAGTTGGAATGGAATTTTACAGGGAAATTTTACTGATATTTTTGCCTTTTGGGTCCTAGTCTTAGTAATCTACATCTGGACCACTATGATGCATCTAGGAAGGAAGAAACCAAACCAAAATACCTCCTGAACCATTTACAAGATCAGTGAATCTTCACAGAAACAAAAATAAATTCTTATTCCTCAGATTGCTAACTTGTTCAGCAGAGAGGAGTGGAGAAATCTCTTCTTCCTGAGATTTTGACATGCCACCTTGATAAACGAAAAGGCTTTTAAGGAAATGAGCCAGGGTATCATTTTCCTCTTTCCACTGAAGTTCTCAAGCAAAATACTCTGCTTCTCTACGCAAAAATCATTTCCATTGCACTGAGATAAGGCAAAAGCATTTATTCTTACCAACTAACTTCACACAGGTAACCAATCTGCGAAGTTACCTGAAAAATATCCCTTAATTGGTCTTTTAAAAAAACAAATGGTAAAGATGGAGACATTTAAGACAGTGTATTAAGGACATGTCAGTATTTTAGAGGTTCATAACTTACCCATAAAAATTTGCTCCAGGCTGAAACTTGGCATGGAAAGGTGCCATATTTGTAAGTAAGTAGGTTATTTAATTTTAGGTTACGTTACCAATACACTAATGCATTGTGAGCTGTTATATTTATTATCCTGCACTGATTTATTTCTTCTCTTTAAAAAGGACAAAAATATTCTTTTCCTGCACAGGTGGAAAGGGGATGGATGAAACTAGAATTTGTCTTCCTGTGTGTCAGCTTAAAGGAGGAAATAAGTAAAATCTTATTTCTTTTATACAGAAATAAAGAAAAAAAGCCAGCAAGTATTTGTTTTCAGATCTGGTTCTGGAACATCTTAAATGCATAATGACTCTTTTAGCTACGTAGTTTTGGTAAATTTAAAGTTCTGCAGGCAGAATTATCTGCGTAAAAAAGACCAAACCTTGCTTTCAAATGATGTGGAATATCAGGATCCACTATTAATTTTGCAAGTTTTTTTATCTTGGGGGAAAAAAAAAAAAAAAGATAGTTTTGAGAAGATACCAAAACAAGTACGAGGAAATAGAAGCTTCTAATGATATGAAAGTGATCTTTAAATCGTTAAAAGATCTCTGTTTTTGATTACTTACCGGACATTATTGAAATAGAACATCTACAGCAAATTTCTGAGGAAGGAGAAAAGAATACAGAAATAGGTTTTTCTGGGACTTGTGTACACAGTTCTCTAAATATTCAATCTCCCCTCCAAAAAGCAGGCTAACTGCCTCTCCTAACGATTTGACTGGTGCGGAAGCGTTGCCTGAGCGTAATTTTGGTGAAATTTCTGTCACTGCTCCCTGTCATGAATATTTATTTACTTCCCAATGGAAATCATTGCTCATCTGAAAGGGAGTTAACAGTTCTTAATAGCCCTTTCTGATCTGATTGATGTTTTTGTCACTTCCTCCAGTAAATAGGTTTCCATTAGCATACCAAATATGCTGTCTGTCCTTTTACTTCTGCAGGCGCTTAACTGACCACTTACTTAAGATTAAAGTATCTCACCTAAGTGTTTTCTGTCAGTCCAGGGTCTGTTTTCTGCAGTAGTGGGTGAAGGACTTTTTGGTTGTGAGTTGACTACCTTTTCTTATCTTACACAGCAACGACATCAGGTCTGTTCCGATTGGCTCTTTGGAGGAATTCTGTAAAATTGACAGAAATTTGTCCTTACCTTATACTACAGAGTTGTGAGGATCATTTTAGTAGCTGAACGATGTTCAGGGACATGTAATCACATATTTCTATTTCAATTGTCTGAACATATAACATGACCTTTCATAGGCAGAACAGAGGCTGGAATAGGTTTTTCATGGAAATATGTCCCGAAGTCATATATCATTTATATGCCACATGCTAACTTTGAAAAAGAAACATTCAGAGCTAGCAATGTAGCACTGATGCTAACGAATAAACTCCTTCCATCATTATCCACTGTTTTCATGGCTGCAGGCTCCTGGGTCCAAAACAAATTCCTCCCTGATTCTCAAGTGGTTTTAATACTGTAAATAATGTAAATTTTGTGTACCACAGTTGGTGTAATGGAATTGACATTTCCCCTGTAAAACACTCATTTGTGTGTGGGCCAACTGTGTGAATTGTAGCTTATGTGTTATTAGAGGGATATTCTGGATGCTCTGGACAAACCAAAGTGAAAGACTTTCCTTTTTTATTAGTCCGAATAGTTTGAGGGGAAGGAAGGAAGGACTTGCATCAACGAGTGGATTGAAGTGCAGTTTCCTACTAGTTCATGTAAATATTACCATTATGCTGAAATCTGCATTCTAGTGAAGATGAAAGAACAGACTAAAATGATTTATGGAAACGTAAAATATGATATATGATTGTTGGAGACACTAATTTTTTGATTGTCCTTATTAGTAATTTTCTGCCTCAGAAATTCATTTCTTGATTGCAAGCAGAGGCCTGATTTTTCTCTGTGAGGAACACATAAGGTAAGATACAAGAAAAAAAATCAAATGCCTTTTGAAGGGCACCTAGACATCCTTGCTTCCTAAGAGCCAATGTGCTACCACCTAGCCTGAACTGAGAGCCTGGTTCATGACTGAGGGATCCGTACTTAACATTCCCAAGCCTGTCTTCATCAAATCCCTCACAATGTAAATCTTGTCTTTGAGCTCATCTTAATCTAAGGGCATAGCTAGGAGAATATAATGGGATACTTCAGGAGCAATGGAGCTCCAACGTCACTGCAGCACAGCTAGTGTAAGGAGATATATAGACTGTAGGTAGTTCCATTTCTTCCTGGAAATGGCCAAAGTGTTGCTAATTTTAATCAGGCCTTTTTAAAGCTGTTGTGATTTAGTATTGCAGTGGAAACACAAATAATGTGAATTTCATGTAACAGGATGAGAAATTAACGTCAGTCTTGAAAATACTACTGTGATATACATAATGTTGCCCCTCACTCTCGGTTAGACCTCATCAGCTACCTCTCTCTAAGATAATTTCTTGTGAAGGGTTATGGTCTAAGAGGTCCATGACGTTTGCCCTTGGAGCAAAGCAGTGTTTTCTGATCCAATATTATGTAGTAGGCTGGATGTTGTTTCATTCCTCACTTTTTGACCAATGTTTGGATCAAAACCTTTTGAGTTACTATTCTAGATTAGAGATAGGTTTACTGTGGCAAAAGGGGAGATGTAGTCCTCGGCAACTATCACTGCGGATTTCATGCTCCCCCTGTTTATAGTTGCACCCAATGGTGTACATGGTCTTGATCAATTAAGCAGGGAATTTTTCATAAAATAAACTCTCCCCAGACAGGTAGTTTTGTCTTTTATTAATTCTGCATTTGTTTAAGACACATAAGGTCATTACATTTACTACTGATATAGTACTTATTCCATCAGGCTGGAGATAGATAAACAGGATTACCAAATTGCCTGAGTTAACTGTGGGCTGTTGAGTACTGCCAGCATCAATGGCAATTTTCATTGTCAGTGTCTTCCTAGGCTCACACTGGTCTGAAATACTATGTTTGTTAAATTAAGCCTTTACCTAGATTATAGTCTGATACCTTTTGTTCAGTTATGAAAATTAAAAAAATGTAAGTCTCTCATACTCTTTCAGAAGAAGGAGAAATGATCTTTGTTAGTTCACAGCCATACCAAATTTCAGTGCAGCATAGTATTATGTGGCTAATATAAAAACAGAAAACACCAAACAGACCCTCACTGTACCAATACTGCGGTGGCACTGTAATACTGTCTGCATTTTAGCTGTCTGCCAAAGGAAAAACTAACAAGCAGTACTTAGGCTAAAATATAATCCTATCATTTTTACATAAAATATTGATAAGGAATAAACACTTAGTATCCCTGGTGTGAATTCACTGGACTTCACGAAACCCTAATATATGGATTAAGAAAAGTTAACATAATCCTTTTATGGGAACTAAAATCAATTACATGTCAGCTTTGTAGTATTATAAATGTATTTAGTCAGCACAGAATTTTTCCAGCAGCGCTGGTTGCAGATTGAAATTGACTAACCAGATGTTAAATATTAAATAGAACTAATCAAAGTATGGTTCAAGAGATTTTAAAAACAATGATCAAAGAGAGCTATTTATTACCTGATTCATGTTTCTATTCAAACACTGCGCCTATGATGTTATATCTACCTGAATTTAGTTTGCTGCAAGCTCTTAATTTTTTTCAGTGTAACATGAATGAAAAATAGAACTCAGTAAAAGTATGTTAATGCAGTACCATAGACAGAACGGCACAAAGCTCAGGGAATTACAAACAAAATCTGCTGAAGCGAAGTGTATTTTAGGAACAAAATGGACCTTAGGCCTGATGTGAAGATGACCAAATGCAGAGATATTCTTTCCATTGACTCACAGGGTTTATCTTAGGTGTAAAAGGTACGTTTTATATCATTTTTATATTATATCATTTATATATTA
>NW_010425095.1:39887-47301 GCF_000710305.1 Buceros rhinoceros silvestris | reverse complement strand
ATCAGAGGATACACCTATCTTCCCAAATACTGCACAAGCCAACAAATGAAGGAGTAAGCAGAGAAGGACATGAATGCAGGAGATGCTCCGTGTTCCACCCATTCTTTCTAAGAACGATGCGAAAACAGATTTCTCCGTTTACCACTGACCACCATATCTATACTGAAAGCTTTCCCGTGGTGGTGTTGCACGCTCAGTCTGCCTTCCCTGAACGTGTTTTCGCCAGCTACCTTCACCACCTCCTGCCTGTTTCAGTGGAAGCAAGGTCGCTGAGAGAGGTGCTTGTCAGAACCTATTCAAAAACCCTGCTGACATTAAAAAGAACTCTTTCACGGGCACCCCCTTGAGGTGGGGAAGGAGCTTGCATGCCCTAGTGAGGTTGAGAGCTGTGCTGGTGGTGGCATGTGCCTCTGGTGGGGTCTCCCAGGCCAGACAGGTCTCAACTGAAGGGTCAGACAAAGTGTGTCCACGGGCAGGATGGGCTCACTAGCCTTCGGGCAGCCATCCTAGGAGAAGGACAACTCTGACTCCAAACCCAGGCAGATGGAGCTCGTTTAGCCTTGTAAGGCTCCATCTAAGAGAAGGATACTCTAACCAAACCTACGACCCGAGGACTTTGCTGTCACCGTCCAAGCTCACTGGGCCCTGGCAGATGAACCTCAGGTGTAAAGGGTGGAGCCAGTTCCGCGCACGCTGGTGCCTCACCTAAAAAATCCACCGCGCAGGCTCGAAGGTTGCACTCATCGCTTGCAGTGAGCGTGGGAAAAACCCTTCCCAGATCTTCGTTCGCGAAGCCAAGCCATGATGATGATGATTAAAAAGAAAGAAAGGAAGGAAGAAAACCCCAGCCAGCTTTGATAACACCATATGCTCCTTCCTAGCCAGTGCATCTCAGTCCAGAACAGAGTAGCTCACCCCCGGGAGACAAGGCAGAGAAGGCTTCAGCATCTTCAGGTTATTCAGCACTTGAGTCTCTCAGCCAGCAGCACGGGCAGCCGGAGCCATCTGCTGCCCTGGGTTTGTGAGGCTGCACACTGCACAAAGAGCAAATGCCTCCCGGAGCCAGCCAGCCGCCACCTGAGCTTGGTGGACAGGCTGATCCCTCCACAGGTGGCCAGGCCATTTACTTTTTACCAGCAGTTTTATTATGTGATCAGTCTCTGAGCCCTAAGGTTCAATGGAAACACTTCATTCCCACTCCCCCACCCCCCAGCATATTGCTAAGTAACCACCAATCCGGGTGTATGTGGTTTTCTTCTCCCATCTCTCCTACCTCCAGTTTCCGTGCCCGTCTCATCTCGGGTGGAGGCAATACACCCTGCCTGCGCACCAGCACAAACGGCTGTCGACACAGGGGCTCCATACAATGAACCAGGACAGGCTTAAAGCCACTCACTGAAACCAAACCAGGATGGAACACGGTTTAGTGACCAAGAAGGTGCATCTCTGCTGGCCTGCAAGAGGCTTGAAAGTCATGCCTGCATCCCAATTGTTCACCTGTGTTTATCTGTGAAGCTCTTTCAGTGCTCTTCCCTTTCTCCCTGACTGATTGCTGGTCAGTGAGATCCCTAACTACCCCAGAAGTCACAAGGAGAAAGCAAGGTGGAATGCCTGAGTGCATCTCCGAGTTTCCCCCTTGGGCAGTGCAGAAGAGGCCTGAATGAACTGCATCTCTAGGATTTCTCAGCAGCCCCTCCTGCCCCAGCTCACCTCTCCTCAACACCCTTCCCCTCCCCACCACCCCCAGCATTTGGTTTTGTATGATATGTGGACTGAAAGGCCACCTATGAGCTACTGTTCAGCAGTTCAGATATAAAGCATCTGACTGCAGGGCTAGCAATAAAAATCCAGTTCACAGCCGTGTTACTAGGATTGTGCAAAGGCAAACGCTTCAACAGAGTTCAGATAAACCGCTCCCACAGAAGACATTTGGCTATTGCATGCAGGGGGTGCAGAATTAAAAATTAGCTGGGCAAGACAGATCTCTGGGCTGCTTCAGTCCAGCAGCTTTGAAAAGAAACCTTCTGCATGACACACTTTCTTATTCTGCTCTTCCCTTCCTGCCCTGTCACAGTTTTCTCCAGATCCTACATTTCCACCTTATGTTGTGCCTGGCAGATGTGGAAGCAGATACGTTTCTCTTACCGCTCCAAGCTCTGTAGCACAGCTGCAGCCAGCACCAAGGGGATGGGGAGCTTCGGAGCAAAACCAGGGAGCTGTGTGCAAACCAAAGCAGGTGTGATGGCTGAAGACAATCAACCTGTTTAATTTCCCCCTTTAGTTTGTTTCTTTGATCCCTGTTTCCTTCACTTATCCATGCTACTGGTTTTTTCCTCATTCCTGGCTTCTGGTTTGCCCAAATAGCATTGGGAACTTTGTTCTGTTCCAAGAAGAGCACCACTCCCCTGGCTACTGTGAACACAGAGCAAACAGTCAGCGAGAGCCTGCGGTGTCAGTTACTGGAGAAGGCACTAAGGTCCTTTAAAAAAAAAAAGAAAGAAAGAAAAAGGAAAAGGGGAAGAGGTCACCTCTGTAGCCACAGGCCTGCAGCACAACACCTGCACCCCTCTATCATCAAAAGGAGGGGCTATATGAACTGCATTTAGAGTCATACCCTATGAGTTTAATCTGGAGATGATTATTTAGCTTAAGCCTAGCAGCAGAGGCTTCTCCACCTTCATTCAGCGCTGGCTGAGTCACAGTTGCTGCCTGTCGCTCCTGCAGCTCCACAAATTAGCTTTGCCACCCTGCAAGAGGAAGGAGCTACAACTCTGTCACCTGTGCTTTTACAGATTACGGGCAGCATACATGTCCAGACAGAAAGTTGATGTGTTCCACCTGTGCCCAAGGGATTGCCTAATACAGATGTATCTGTCTCGGGGCTGGAAGAGGGGGAATGGCTTGAAAACCAAGTAGGTAATGATGCTTAATTCTCTACCCCGAATGTTACCTTGCAGAATTCCCCAAAAGGGCCCTGTACTTGTTCCCAAGAGCCAGAATATGCACAGAAGATTGTAAGGACTGGAAGAAAAAAAACCACAAAAACAAAACTCAAAACACCTCACATCCATCATTCCAGTCCCTCGAGACGAGGAATCAAAATTAATTTCTGCTTTATATACATTGGGAAGACAGAGCGCCAACCCAGGAAACTGTCCAGAAGTCTGTAAGCCCTCAGGCAGAAATAAGGCTGGACATAGCTGTACCAGATTCCCATCACTAGAAAGGAAGAGCAAAGCAGGCAGAGTCCAGCTCCCAGGTCCCTGTTTCCACTGCAGCAGGTTAACTCCACAGCTGGCATTTGTGAGGCGTGTGCAGGTACGACTGCAGACTCACGGCACTACTGCACAGCATGAAGTGAAACACCTTCATATGGCTCCTACGATGTCAGATATACAGAACAAAGCATTGCTGCCAGCTCCATCCTCTAATTTGAGAGGTCAGCCATGTGATTTCAAGTAACAACATACCCACCCTCTCCCCAAAAAAAGGTTTTAGTACAGTTAATTTGCAATACAGCGGGTCCCTTACTAGCTACCGTGGGAATTCTCATGGTAAAAATGCAGCACACACCACCTTGTTAATGTCTGTCATCTTCAGGGAGGGAAGGGGAAAGGGAAAGGCATTTCCATGTGTGGGAAAGGCATTTCCAGGTGTGTGTGCAAAATACATTCTTGAATAAAGACAGCTTGTGCTCTCATGGTTTAATGAGGCTGAAGGGAGATTTGGCACCTTCTGAAAGATCAGTATGTCCATACCCGAAACGTTACACCAAACGGCAGTACATTCACCTGCTCCAGCTGTAATGAGTGTTCTTCAAACAAGGTCTTTGAACAACTTACTTTCTTTACTTTTTCAAGCACATTTTCCAGTCAAACCCTTGTAGGTTGTATGAAGGGTTTTGGTAACAATGGTTATCAGGATTCAGTTTCTAAAAGGACATGTGTTTTTTCTTAGTCAAAGGGAAACTTTATGTTGATAGAGGGCTACCAAGAGACACATCAGCATTCTCCTCCCCAGCAATGACACTTTTTCTTGAAGTCCCAAAGCACCAAAATTCTTCCAAGCAAAAAAGTTATAGAAGGCCAAGAAGTCTCAGTCAAAATCGTGGGAAAAGTCACCAGAGCTTTGGGGAGGAGGAAGGGGAGGAAAACGTTTGGCTCCCACTTATAAATAATTTAAGACAACCCAAAAATACCTGTACAAACACAAATACAAACAGAAAAATCTCATATTCCACAGATGATGAGAGATTCAGCGACCTCTTGGGGGCACAGGTGGAGGATAAAAGCCTTCACAGTTTACAGGCCTATAAAAAGAGAACACAAATGTGTGAAACAAAACAGTAGAGAATAGGATTCTGGAACAACACATTGTATGTAATAACATCACATGTAAGAATACTGTACATGCAACAATCACACAAGAAGAAAAAACAGGCTATCAGTGATTCAGCAACAGAGCAGATGCCAAGGTGCCGGAGCCCTGTTCCTGTCCAAGTTACTGCTTCTGCTCTTCAGCTACACTATTACTAGAATGAGATGCTGTAACATTTGGTTGGAGTAAAACTTTGAGAGTATAATTATAATAGCTTTCTCCTGAAAATTAGATGGAGAGCAATAGAAAGAGATCAAAGATTCAAACCCTTTTTTTCAAACTAACTACAGGTAAATCCCAGCTATTTTCCTGCCAGAGCTAAGCCAACATACAGAATTTACTGCACCCACACATTAGTAATTACTGTTTTAACAGCTGGAGAATTTATTAGCATCTCTAGTTCGATGTGGCCTAGACTTCATAGACTTGCATTGGTTGAACTAAAGGAATGTTTACCAGTTACTCAAGTTAGTAGTAGGCTGATTGAATCAAGGCAGAACCCCTCATCATCTTTTACAAAACCAGTGCACTTCTTACTTTGAGGCCAATCACACAGGTGAACAAGTGTGCTTTGGAGAGACCCGAGATTTGTGAAAGAAGAAAAGTCCAAGGAGACGGCAAAAGGGAATTCCCTCTGCATGACACTTTGTATGTTCCAAGAGGGACTTCTCAGGAGGATCAGGTACCAAATCTCTGCCAGGGGCACCTGGGTCAGTCTTATTATGGCAAGCATTGTGTGCTTCAATAGTGCTGCCCTATGCAACACATGAACTGCAGCAACAGCATCGCAATAGGCATGTTACTGACAAGGAAAGCAATTCCTCCAAGCACCACAGATGAGAAACAAGGCTCTTCCCAACAGCATATGTTTATAGAGAATAGTCTGGTAGATTTTGTTGAAAGACATGTTTGCTTCCTGCCTTGCTTTCTGTGCAAGGCTTCCATACTGTTTCACTGAAAGCTCACGTTTGAGCTGCATTTCAGCCGTACCTGCTTGCACCTCGAGGAGGCACTCTGGGGGGCCTTTCTGGGAAAGGCAGCCTCTCTGCTTGGTAGGCTACTGGACTGCGGCTTCTCGTTTCTGGGACTTCATTATCCTACAAAATGAAAAAAAAGAGGTTACAAACCCGGAGAATTTGGTTCTTAATAGCTTCACAACAGAAGTAGCTACGCTTTGCTGTTTCTGCAAATGCAATGTCATCCCTGAGCTCCTTTTCTTTGCATGAAAACAAAGCTATGTACTTAAGAACAGTATGTATCAGAGGAGAGAGCTTACCTCACTGTCCCCTTCCATCCCGCTGCTGACACTCAATACGCTCCGAGTGCTGGAGCGGTTACTTGCACTACCTGGAGTAAGCAAGCAAGAGAAAACGGATTATGCAATTCTGGTAATTTATCTGCAAATCACTAACTCAGGTCTCTTTTTAACCTTATGCCTACCTCTTATACACATCATTTAATGCTTGTTTAGATTAATTTATTTCTACGGTTATTTTTCACATGTTCAGGATCCAAACAATGGCATTTTATACCACACAGACCACACGGCCAAACCACTCAGTGTTGCTTTCTTTCTAGCTGACTTCTGCCTTGTCCAGGCTTGTGGTTAAATACTCACAACCATAATGTAACTGAAAGAATCCAGTGCCAGTATCAGCTGGCAAGTCAGGTACATATTTTTTAAGTGTTACACACCCAACTTTTATGTATGTGTAAATTATCAGTCCTCATGTCTTTAACAACTGCCTGGAGGTGGATGGCTCTGAGCACTGTCACCCATTCATTCGTGGAGTAAGTGACTGCTCAAGAGGTTATTTTTCCCAATAGCTGTTCAGCACCTCCTCTCAGAACAACCCCTACTCATTACAGGAATGTTTCCTAGTCTACTTCAAAGCTAAAAATGACAAGTTTCTTCAAACAACCTTCAGAAACCCCTTTTACTTGCAGGGACTGTATCTGCAATCAGCCCTGCCATCTCTGAAGGAGACAGCAACTCACAAACAACCCTACAGTGCTACATCTGGTTTCAGTCATAAATACATAATTTCTATAGGACTCTGCCATAGTGGGGACACTAATGTTCGGGCACCTACACACTGAAAAGGAGGCTAGAGAGGTTCTCATAACATTCAGTCCCTCCCTAGCCTCAGTGAGATAACACTCACTATTGGCTGGCACAGCACTTAAGAGTGCTAAATACTGTGTTAGGGTCCATTCTCATGATCATGCCACAGGAAGAGTCAAACTGCACACAGTGAAGTCTCCAGACTCGTTAACATTTCTCTAACAACTGCTTATATGCAAGTTCCCGGCTCAGTCAGCAGCCTCTGGCACCTACTCTGAATGTGTGCCAGCTGTATGGTGAGAGGAGCCACTTCACTGGGAGTCAGTTTTTTTTTCCAGAGCCCCAAAATGATCTTAACGCTTTCTGCAAGAATTGCTCAGTCCCAGCTTGTGATATAACTGTCCCCTTCAGACCAGAAGAGCACACTGCCTGCTGAGAGCCACAGCTGGGGAACACCCTTTTTTCAGAGAGAGCAGTTGCCATCTATCTTTAAGAACTGAAGATGGGTGATATGCCTTCCCTGAGAATGCTCAAGGCACTCTTGTGCTCAGCTTTCAGGCTCTCCTCCTGCAGGGATGCAGGCACAAGATGCCCAAACCACTTGATGTATCTGGAGTAAATTTTACAGTTCTGAGAACAGCCAGCCTGAGGCATGCAGGGGTTTAGGGTAGTGGTGTCAGTACTGGGATTCGGGAACAGATGTCCTATCCCTTGAGCTGACTCCAAAGTCAGGCTGAGCAGTGTCTTCCATCCAATGGTCCTGCAGAGACGGTGACACTCAGGATTTGCTTACTTGTTGTGCTGGATGTGCTTTCTGTTTTCCAGTCTCCTCGCTTTAACTCCTTTTTTGGTGGGAAAACATTTTTCCTGGGGGCATATTCATATATTCCGCATTCTGGCTTCCCCAAAGTATTATGAGAATGTCGAATGGGTACTGTAATTTCCAAATCTGGAAGGGAAAATGAACAGCTC
>NW_010425095.1:32117-39793 GCF_000710305.1 Buceros rhinoceros silvestris | reverse complement strand
GAGCCTATGTAAGTACAGCCTCTGGGAGACAGCGTTGCACTCGAGAACAAAGTTAAACACAATCACATAAGGTTGATCATAACTGTACACGAATGAATCAAGATTCACTCCACAGATGTGGGCATCAGTCTGGGAAATGCAGGAGTGAAGCAACTTCCTTGTGTTTTAGCCAACAGGCACACAGATGTGAATACTAAAATATCACGTAACTACACACCAAGACATTTCTGCCTGAAGAGCCTGTTAACAGTATTAGCTGCTTCTATGCCAGAATCAGAGACTGTTACCTGCACTTTTGTCTTTTTTTTGCTTCTCCATTTGTCTCCTGGTTATGCTGTCTCGTAGCCGTTTCAGGTTTTCCTAGAAACATCACAAAGACAGTCTTTTCAGGACTTTGGATAGGGGAGGACAAGCAGCTCTCTGGCAATGCCAATATTATATTTCAGCTCACTTTGCAATCAAGCTGCAACAAAGCCTGCTAGACCTGGCTGAGGTCCAAACCGTATCAATGGGTTTTAATCTATTCCCTTCAGAAATCATTGTGTGCCTTTCAGAAGCCAAGTTTTTTCAGATTTCTTTGTGTATGGTAAGGTCAAGTTCACGGACTCACTGGCAGCTGCAGGTAAGAAGCACGATTGGTTTAGAACTCCCTCTATTTTCTGTTTCCACTGTGACATTGGCACAGAAACAAGTCTCACAGTCAAGTAACTGCACACTCCTTTCTAATGTACTAATAGTACATTAGTTCTGTACTAATGAACAGATAATTCTGACTGCAGGGACAGAGTAGGCTGCCACACATCCCAGAGTGTGAGGGACAATTCAGAAAGAATTCATGATGTCCCCACTAAAGCAACAGGGGACCTGGAAATGTAACTGGGAGTAAATTCTCTTCACCATTGTGTGGCAGCATACTGCACGGTAAGGAAAGACCGGGAAAAAAAACCAACAACAATTTTTCCAGCAGGGAAGTATGTACATATGTACATATATGAGAGGAGGAAACCCCTGAACAGGTGGTAAAGCAAACAGAACAATGGCTGTACCACGAGGTAAGACCTGGAGCAGAGACTTTGAAAGCTGCTCACGGAATGAGGCACAGAGCATGCCACTTCACCTCTGCTACAGACATCTACTGAAGTAGCAGCACTGTGTTCTTTATTGACAGAAGGGATTCCTCTGACTGTTTCTGAGTAGAGAGGTCCTTTCCAAGTGAGAATCAGGAGGAGAAAAGTTTTGTTCTGACAGCTCCCAAAACAGCATCGCACACTGGAGACTAGCACCTCACATGTAAGAGCAGACTGCCACAGCAAGAACAAAAGGCTCCAGAAGAAGCAAGCAGTGCTTTTAAGGAGGGAGCCCCACTCTGACTTGAGAATGGAAATTTTAAACTATGACTGCTAGTGCCATCAGTCATTATGCCAACATAATGACTCCCTCATTCAGCTACGCCACCCAAACACTGTGCTTTCACTAATGACCATTGCTAGACCTTGCCCATGTGCAAAGAACAGGTAGTCCTGGAGCCATCAAACACCCAGGGAGGGATCTGACCATCTACAAAATGGGACTTTAAAGCCAACACACCATCTGGGACAGTTAGTTGTCACTGATCTGAACTGAATAAGAACTGACAACTACATTCATCACAGAAGTCCCCTGCAAGCAGGAAGGTGCTAGGGTGACCTCTAGAGAGGCAATTTAGACAGCCGGATTTGGCCCAGTTCCTAGCATACAGATCTCAAAAAAACTAACAATACTACTGCAAGACAAACAGATCTGTAAAACAGGAACCTGCTGCATGGTACAGCCCCTCTGTGTCAGGAGAGAACTCTGCCTGCTAGGGGACTGTGCTGGCAGACCTCCTGACTGAACCAGGAAATGACTGTACCCACACTGAACAACCTGTGATATGTACCTAGAGAGTCACCTGCATTTCTTACACAGTGGAATAAACCCGTACCTGCTGAAACCGGAATGATTCTGATCTCTTTTTCTGGTTCAATTGCCACTCCTTAAAATGAAGTACGGCTTCATCAACGGTGAGTATGCCCATTTTCACTTGCTCCTGTAATGTAATCAGCTGCCGTTGACCTGGGGTTTTCATTCCAGCAAACGGATCATATATGCTTGATTGAGACAGGTCCCTTACAGGCCTGGCTATTGTCTCTGAAGAGAGAACACCAGAAGTATTATTGAGCTTGTGGCATCTGCCTCCTTACTGAATATAAAGAAACTCCAGCACCCTTGATATAGGAGGGATGTAAAACAATCAGTATACAGACTGACTGTTTCCCTAACCAGAGGAGTGTTTTGTCCTTATGCCATCCTGATATTTGTCAGGGCTAAAAAGCCCAGCTGAGAGGTAACCCTGCACACAAATATGTCCCAGGCATTATCTCTGTCCTTAAAAACAGCACAAAATGTACTCCTTGAAGTGCTCTGATTCCTCGCTGCAAAAACCCCTCTCTCTCCTCAGCAATCCACAAAACAGAGCTTTCATCTTAGCAGTCACAAAGCTGGACTCTTCCTTTACTTCAGAGACAGGCCATCCTACTGGTGCTGGCTCTTTGTAACTCATTTGCAACATAAAGAGGAGTTCCCAGCACATGTGACAGAAGCTCAGAGGTAGTTCCTGGCACTCCAATAGCGCACAGGATAAAAGGTGAAAGAATAAGGGCACAGTTTTGGAAGTACAGAGATCAATGACAAGCAGTTCACTAAAGGTTAAATTCCAGGAAATAATGATCAACAGGCAGTGGATATACCCAGAAGATCAAAAGTGGGACATTGACTCCATGAAGTAATATGGGTCACAACATAAAAAAGGCCTTCAGTGATCATTATGATCCTGACTGAGGATAAACTCCAAGACAAGGGATCTATATACTAGATCTATCTAGATAGATCTATCTATATATCTATCTATACTAGATCTAGATAGATCTATCTATCCCTCACACCCTGCAGTTATAAAGTTCCCAGTGTCACACAAGGTCAGAAATGTAGGGTCATTCACAGAGGACCATTATCCCCAGAGCCTTGTAACATTTCTTCTGTCACATTTCACACGAATGAAGCTACCTCAGCAGATTTGCTTTTGGATTAGTGGAAAGATTTTCAGGGCAGACTTTGGACTTACCTTTCTTAACCCTTCCTCTAGGGACATAAAGGTTCTCAGGTCTTTGAGCTTTCTGTGCAAAAACTGTAAAAGAAACACTCTATTTAGATATTGAAATGCATCTCCAGAAGACAGAAATAGCAAGGATGAATATGAGAAGTATATGCAATTTGCATTGCATTACAGCTTGTTAGCCTGCTAAGTCGACTGAAGAAAACAAGGGGAGGAGTTGTGCAGTAGAAGTCCCCTTCTATTGATCTCAAAGAATTTAGCTCAGCCACCTCTAAGAGAAATTTGGACATGCTTTCCCCACAGTCCTGCCACAGGGGGGAGGAGAAGTCACTGAAATTACTCTCCCACATGTTACTGTGTTCTTGTTAGAATACTGGTGAAAATATGACCAAGATTTGCAAAACTGCCTAGCAAACAAAGAGGGAAAATGTTCTTCAATTTCAACTAAACCCCACCTCAGAGGCAGGTATCAAGGTATAAAATCATATTCTATATAAATGCTATTAAATCAATGACATCCTTACAAAGCAGCAAGGTCTCAATTTATTAACTTGACTGTATCCTTATAATATCAGGATCCTACCTATTTAGTTGGATTTGTTTATACTATTTCGGGGTAATCTGTTGTCCTACTGCTTTTATTAAAAGCAAGCTCAGGCCAAGACCTCAGGATACAACATCCCCACATTTTCATAGTTGGCAGAAGATGAAAAACCCATCTGAAATTGGATCCCAGAAGTAATCCAGCTCCAAAGTCAAATGATTCAGGGGTCTCAAAAAAACTGTAGATTTTCTTGGCATTTATTCGGCAACTGGAGCCCATGTTAATGCCATTCTACAGTTGACTAGTCTACAGTTTAGATCCTGGTAGCCAACTCACTTTTGGAGATGTACAGTTCATTGTCCGGCTGTGGAGAGCTGGATTCCGGTCTTGGAACGGGAACTGGAGGTCTGCAAGCCATTTCCTGTGGAAAAGTATCTTGTTCCACTGAATAGTATACATCTTCACCACACTGCTGGTAAACTCCTTCCTCTGAATCTGGCATATCCATGCTACTGCCTATAAAAGAGTAGAGTTTGTAAGAAAAACAACCTGGCCACTTCACTGACACTGGATCCCTCCAGATACACTATGTACCACATTCTCACCAAGCTGGCCATTCCACAGGCAAAACCATCCAGTTTTACAGTGACTTGAACCGCCTAAGACCTTCAAGACAGGACTTGAAGTTATTAACATCTAGTAGCATGTAAGTGTTTGCCACTAAGCCTGTACTATCTGTTTTGGTGAAGAAACCATAGCGGCAAATCTCATAACTGTTTAAGAACTCGAGGAACAGTTAGTTCAATTAATTCCAGTTAATTAACATATTATAATAGCTAACAAATCAAACAGAGTACTGGTTTCCAAAAACTAAGCCGCAGGGGTCTACAAAGTACTACAGAGTTATTTCAGAGAGTCTGAAATGAGAATCACTATCAGCTGATGACATATTTGATCTCAGAACAATGTATCTCAGAGGGAGCTGGGTATGCATGTCTGTACTCAACGAGCCCAGCTACCATCATACCACCTCATCATCTCCATTCTATTCTCACTCTTAACACGACTGCAGAATCATCAAATGCTGTCATACCTGATTTAAAAGCTAGTTTCCCTCTGTTTGCATGCTAGCAAAAAGAATGAAGAGCCCCTGGACAAACACCCTACTCTGTTACCAAGTCACAAGTGAGTACCCTAGCCACTGGACTGAGCTCCCAGTAGTGGTGTTGTAACACCTATTTGAGTTAATGCAATGGGACTGCCAGAGCACTGGTATTGGCAAGGAAAGCAGTTAAGAGCTGCAGTCTTAGCCATGCTCTGAGTCCAGCTAGGTCACCCCCAAAAAGTGAGCTTGTAGCTCACAAAACCTGGGGAGTAAGGAAAAGTCTTGGACAATCTGATCATGCTCAGTGGGGATACCATGGAGCCAAGGTCTGGCTTTGGTTAGAGAAGGCAGAGGGAGCACTGAAAAGGCAGATCAGGTTTGGGAGCCGGCAGTTCTTTCCCTCTTTCCAGGCTGCTGTTTTCAATGCATGGACCTTTGAATAAAGCACCTACATTAAAATTCATCACTAGCTTGTGTTGCTCTACTTTATACTCAGCCTTTGCCCTTGAGGGGAGCTGCACCTGCATCAGGACAACAGAATTAATTCCCATCACTAAGATAAGGACAAAAAAAACAGCTGTTCCTGAATAGATACCAGCTGTGTGCTTGCACTCACTGTTGGCATTTATGGAATGACCTCACAAGCTGCTTTTTCTGTTGTGCTTTGCTTGTACCCACTAAGGCAAAGCTGCCCATGTCAAACAGTGTGGACTAGCTCCTATCCTTATCAGACCAAGAGAAATCTCAAGTTCCATTTAATTGCTTTAACTGTGCTACTGCCACTTCTTTCTCCAAACAGGTCTCACCTTCTAAAAACTTGCGGAGCATTGAGTCTTTTGTAGTTAGAGAAACTTCATCTCTGGCAACTGGACTGTCTGGTTTGAACTGAAGCATCTCCACATCTGAAAAAAATCAGAACAATGAACCTGTTGACTGTGCCCTTAAACATGGAAAAATGTAATATAATATAAAATCATGTGATATTTTGACAGGACCTTTGGTTTATGGTGAAAATCAAAGAGGAAGACAGGCAACTGACAAGACATTTGCCTCAAAAAGCACTCCTAAGTTGCCATGTTCAGTCCACTCTGCACAAATCCTTGCCCGTTGCCTGATGCTTACACTTGAGGGCGACTAACATTGCTTATTGAGAAGTTCTGACAAGGCTCCAAGCAGGCACTGAGGATTAGCTGTTATTGAGAATGTGTTGGCTGGGTGAAGGTTTTCGCCTCTGCACAGTGCTCCTGAGAGGCCAAACCAAGTGGAAACTTGGCAAAGCAAGACATTAAGGGCAATTTGCCCATGACACAGAAGATAGTATTTGTTTTTTTACTGGATAGAAGTCAAAACAGCTGGCTGAGTTAATTAGTTGGACTGGAATGTGTTTAGAGGGTCAGATGATAATTTAGTATTGAGAAAGTAGTGACAGCAAACAATAAGATACTTAAGTCAGTGTTTTGACATGAAGAATTCTGATTTTTAAAAAAGGGTCAACATCATTTTAACCCTAAAAGTAAAATGAAATGTTAGGTAATCATGCTCCTAATGACATCAAAACCAAGAGTAATATAAATGAATTGTTGAGGCTTACTGATGTAAGGGAATTGTGGAGGCATACCGTGAAATATCCACTACTATGTAAATGTTTTGATTACATGGGAGAATATGAAATATGTCTCTATAAATGTCTTTTTATTATTTGTTGACCTTTCTTATTTTTTTCCTGCAAAGCTGAGGAGATTATGTGAGAAAGGGATAAGAATATGCTTGCAAGATTTTGCTTTGTTAGATTGTTCTAGGTTTTTTTTTTTAAACCATAATTGTCAAAGGACCCAGTGACAGTCACATGAATGCACCCAGCTGAGCTTTAACCTCACAGGAATACCTCCAGCATAGTCACAGCAATACTGCATGCTGTGTGGAGTAACCACGCCAGCAGCTTCTCAAGAACTCTGCAGACCACACCAGGTTGATGCTGCTGAAGCTCATCAGCTCACCACCAACCTAACAACTATTAAGTTAACTAAGTATCACTGCACTATATGGAAGCACTGATTTGACATTTAGGCATCCTACAGAATCAGCACTACCGACTTGTATTTTTCTGTAGAGTGTTTTTTCCACCTTGCAGCCACCTTGCTTGTTTTTAACACAGCTTTTAGAAACGAACCTGAACAAACAGAGGCTCAGAGGAAAGCCACTACTTTACAGATCTGGGGGCAGAACAGAATATGACAGGTGTGCAAAGTTCCTTTCATTCTCTGTGGAGAGAACAGTATCTTCCCAGTTTTAGCTGTGTTCTACAGGATTGCTAAACCAGCAGTGCAATGGGATATTGCAGGGCTTGTTTTCTATCACATAGTCAGTGTAGTTAAATTCATCAACTGATTAGTTCTCCTTAGCAGACACGACTGCCACCTCGCTACCCTCTTGTGCATGGGCCCGTCTTGCATACAGATGAGACATAAGATCTCAACCAGGTATCAAAATTGAAAAGAAGATCTCAAATTCATCAACAACACCTTCTGTTCCACTTACTGAAACACAGGCCACTGAGAGAGAAGTGACAAGAAGGTTGCACACACAAGCTTTGGCTATCACAGGAAAGGTTCCTGAGGCTATTGGGGAAAGCTGGTCTGAAGGGTTAGTGGGAAGAGGGTTAAGCAGTTCCTAGATGTCAGAATCTAGTAGATAAAAGGCATTTATTCAGAGTTTCAGCTTCCCTCAACACAGTTTAAGGCTTCAGAAGGGAGCTCAACCACCCTGCAAACAGACAGTAATATAGAAGCCAAGTTATGACCTACAGACAGACCCTTCACAACTGCTAAAATAGCCATGCATGGGCACCCTTCAGAAACTAATAACAGCCTTCCTTCTTTAAACATTTGCATTCC
>NW_010425095.1:13654-31991 GCF_000710305.1 Buceros rhinoceros silvestris | reverse complement strand
CACAGAAAGCAAGCCACATTTTTACAGAGACCAGTTCTTTATTATAGAAGACAAAGGCTTCAATGTTGGCATAAATCACAACTCACAACTTTATACGCAGTTATATTTTCGTGCACAATTCTCTCAGTTTGCTCAAGGATGACAAGGAGGTTGCTGTTTCTTGCATTAACTAAGGAAAAAATAAAAATCAAGAGGATGGTGTTGAAAGCTTGGTCTCAAGAGAATAAAAATGGTGGAGGAGAGAGAGAATATGCAAGAGAGTAGAAAAAGGGCATCACAACTTCTGTGTGAACTAACAACTACTCTTCAGATGTTGGAGGTCTGCAAATTACAGGACAATAGCTGAAACTCTCCAGGATAAAGGATTAAATAACTGTCTGAAACTTACATTATCTAGGGTCTAAGTGTCCACACAGCTCAGAGATACAGAAACAGTGCTAAGACTCCAGACTTGTTTCCATCAGCCACCCCTCAACCCCCCCAGTTTAATCTTCACGCAAATCAGACAGGGTTTCAGCATTTTCAAGAGCCCTTGCTCTCAGAGCCCCTCCTGCACACAGCTCCAGCCTACTCAAAATACTCTGTTTTGCAATAATCAGCAGGACATGCTGGTGAAAAGAAAGCAGAAAAAGCAAAGCACTTTATCTGATGCTATAGTTCATAGGACCAGACTGACATGATGGAGGTAACTCTCCCTTTTTGGTATTCAGCTGCAGTTTGTTACAGTGCGCGAGTGACTCAGCTAAATGACATTTACCTGCAATCTGCACCAACCTGGAGCATACTCTGGAAAATTGTTTGACTTTACAGGTATTTGAAAAGTGTAATGAGTGTGAAGTGCTCTTCTGAAGCTGGAACAATCAGATTAATGATAAATTCAATAAGGCAGTTTGATCTTATTATTAAAGAACAGCAGAAGCTAATAAGTTCCTACTGATCTGTGCTGCTCAGGGCATTAAGATCTACCTGGAAAGAATGCTCCCCTCCAACGGAAGAGGAGGCAGTGTCCTTTGGATGAAAAAACCCCCAAGATTTTCCTTTTTTTTAAATTCCATAATTTATCTCAAAACTTAAAGGGACAACTAGCAACTCAGCACAGGTGTGTGCAACTCTCTCATGCAGCATCAGTTAAAGCAAAATTGGGCCCTTGCACAGCTTCTGTGCTTTCTCTGTAAACGCTTCCCCAGGCCAAATGCAGAGAGAAAAAAACAATACATAAAAATGCACTGAAAAATCAGAAGAGGCTTGAAGAATCTAAGAACTAACAGAACACTCTGGTATTCAAGTATTTGCTACTACTTCTAACTCATTACAATGGCTCCAGTCCTGTGTTAGCTTATTTTCCAAGCAGTTTCTGCCAGACAAATTGACCCTGCAGTACCTGACCTTCCTTTGAGCAGTCTCTGAAAACCTGTGGAGGAAGCATACCTTAATCACAACAAACGGGCATGTTGCCACAGTATGGCTACACTTAAAATAGCCCAGGTATTGTCCTTTAACCACAGCCGTAACTGCTCACATAAGGGCTACTCTGACCTGGAGTAAGTACCTCAGTAGAAGTTGATTATAATTGCCTAAGGAGTTTTTCATCCGCACAAACCTTTAAGTCAGTACAAAAGCTTGAAGGCTCTATTTGTGACAGCAGTTCCAAACCAGCCAGCAGTTCCACTAATTTCAGTGAGGGTTTGCCTGTGTGCTGATATTCGAATTAATACTGACACACCTTCACTTTGAGAGAACCAACCTAAGCGTCGAGCATTATGCCAATTTAACCTTACCTGTTATAATACAGATAGATTTTAACCACTGTTCAGACAAGCTGTAAATATTCTTCAGGCAAAGACTAACGGACTACATAAGAAAAACAGAGATTTTCCATAAAAGACACCCGAGTGGAAGGTAACAGATTTGTGTGCAGGAGCAATACACTAGGACTTCAGAAGAAGCAGGAGACACTCACATTCCTTGCTGAGGCATTACATATAAGCCATACACAGCTTCTCACCAATGAGGAAAACATTTTAAAATGCAGACTCATTCAGCTCTGCTTTTCAGTATAGAAATCATAAGTACCCACTTTAGGGACAGCTTGGGTTTTTACCTTTTTAGTTCTACTAGCCCTGCAGAGCCTGCAACAGCATATTTGCACACCAGAAGAACTTCCTGGTGCTGATTCCAGAGACCTCTGCCACCCTGCTGATGTGCTGTGCTTGCAGAAGCTTCCCCTAAAGCACGTATGACTACTGGACCTTTGCTGCTGAGGAGGGTTAAGGAAAGCAGCCTGACTTAGGCTTCAGATGCACAACCTTTCCCATCCCTTGGCAACCTTCCCTAGCCTGTCAGCCAAGCAGGCTCTGTTTTGAGTATATATCCAAAACACTAGCCAAACTCTTTCCTGAGATCTGTCAATCAGAGTAAGCGAGGGCAGGGAAACCTGGGTACTTGAACTGTTTGACTTAACGTGGCTTGTTTGACAGAAACAGGCAAGGCGATGCACACAGAAGCCGCAGAGACAGCAGACTGAGGAAGCTGGTGATCTTCAGCAGGGAACAAGAAAAAAACGCCTTAAAACAATTAGTCTTCCACCAACAGTCTGGCAAATGGTTTTCTGGACAGGAAGCAATTCTGATCAAAATCTGAACCAAGATGAGAATATTTTCAGGAAGACTTTCCAGTTCAAAATTGGTAAACTACAGGGAGCTTGATTTGCATGCATGAAAGAAAGAAATATCCCCTGCATAGATTCTGGGAGATCTGGACATTTCAGGGGTGGAAGACGACACCTTTGGCTTGATGATTTTAAGCATGTTTTTTCCCCCTGCATGGATTTAGTCAACCAATCGCATTCAGAGGTGCACCGACTGCAGGCAGAGCTTCCAAACACTAGAAACTCTCAATCCCATTACTGCAAACAACAGCAGCTTTGCTCCTTAGGAGTCCAACTGGCCTTACTGCTTATCTCCACCCAAAGGCAGAATAATCCTGGTTTTGGTAGCAAAACTATCCCTGCTTTGGCCAAACAAAACTTCACAGAGAAAAGTTTATGATTTCAGGCAGAGAACTGAAAAAATCTTCTGGACTCCACAAGAGTGGAGTCACACACAAGAATGTGTTTTACAACATCATTTAATCTCAAAGAGGAGAAAACCAGCCCAGGACAGAATAGTCCATAAGTAAAAGTGGTTTAGTAAGAAAGCTTTTTCCCTGAGGCAGCACACTTCAAACTGCAGAAACAACAGAAGTCCTTATGCAGGTACCTAAGCTATAAATAAGCTAGATTCTCTAGCTCATCATGGGAATCATAAAAATATATGAGTGGTATTAAGCCAGACCAAATAGGTGGTAAGAATGGCAAATTTACAATTGCTTAACATAGCTACTTAACTTGATACTTGCAATTGGCCTCACTGAATATTAATGGAATGGTGAAAAAGTTAAACATCTGCATACCTGTCAAAATCAGCTCTGTATTTTTAGCAATAAACTGAGTGGTTTAGAATAAGGAGTTTTCAATTATAATCTTTTCAGTACACATATTTCTAGGTATTCACTTTCTTTTGATCTCAAGATGTTGACATAGAAGCTCAGCTCTTGTTTTTCAGTTTCCCAGTTGTCAGTAAAACCACATATTAAACAGTGTTCTTTTCCATCAGAGTCTGTAAGTCAGTGTCTCTATCTTCCTGGATCTCAGGAGGGAGAAGCAGGACATGGTAGAAAATTTCATCTCTTCCAAATGCTAATTGACTTGCTCAATGTTCAGGGAATCCTCAAAGCACTGAGGAAACAGCTCTTGATCTTGAACACTAGCAATCAAAGAAAAATTTAGAGCAATTTTATCAGCCAGCCAGCATCAACACCGGAGCATGGTTTCCTTGTGGTGAGAACAGAAAAGCTATAACCAGCCCTGAACTCTAAAACATGGACTGGAGCTCTGAGCAACCTGATCTAGTTCAAGATGTCTCTGCTCATTGCAGAGGGGTTGGACTAGATGACCTTTAGAGGTCCCTTCCAACCCAAACCATCCTACAATTCTGTGATTCCACGAGTATACATACAAAGATCTTCTGGGGCACCAGGGACAAATCCAGCCATGGATTCATAAAGCTCTTCATCGGAGCCAGGATTCAAGGAACATTTCATTAACAGATCAGTGGACAGATGAGCCATGGACTCATAAACAGACTCATCCTCCTCGCCTTGCATTAGCTCTTCCTTAATATGACTCTTCAGCATATCTGCAGTTTCCTGGAAAGAAAGGAAGGTAAAAAAAAAATATATTCAAGTCTGATTTAAAAAAAGAATTTAGAGGATCAAAGCAACCAAAAGATATCTAACTCTACCGTCATGATGGAAAAAGCCTTCTAAAAATAGTCCGTTCCCAAAGATGAAGGCTTTCCAAAGGAAGTAAATCCCCACTACAGATGTCTGGGCCCAGCCTTCAACATCTATGTTGTAATAATCGGTAAAGAAGGTGAAACAAGTTGGTGCTGACACATTCTGAACAGCCATTACAGCCTCTCACCCCCTCAATTTCATGTCCTACCCAATGTCGGCAAACGCCTAGAACCTAAGCAAAGCTCATTCTAAAAATACAAATGCTTGTCAATAGCTATTTTGGGGTAAGCGTAGATGACCAGCTGGGGGAAAGCTTATCACATGTGGAACACTTAGAAGAAAGCGAAGTTTTAGCTTTGGTGTAGATACGCTTTCAGTTTCTTGGCATTAGCAGCAGCAGCATCTAACACCCAGAGAGTGCACAGACCCTTTTCTGTGAGATTAACAGGAAACCTCATAGTAGGCAGCTATTCATGTAACACAGGCAACTTCCTATTCACAGGACAGCAGAACCTTTTCTCACGTATTTGCAACATGGGGTGGGTGCAGTGCAGATTTGCACCAAACTGTGGAAGGGAGCAAAATACAAAGTTCCATCCCAGCCTCCTCCCCACATTCTAACTATGTCACAAGCACAGCCAAGTGAAATAGTTGCAGTACAAAAAGATTCTTCCATCCACAACCACCACTGCATGGGCCTTCAATCCACAAACAGTCAAAATCCTTTCACAGTCAAAATGGGTCAGGCAGGTACCTCGTGATGCTTTAGGGAGGTGCAGAGGAACTTTTGCCAGAGAGAAAATTAGGTGAGTAAAGGTGTTTACTGGGATTTTCATAGATCCATACTAGTAGTGTTTCTAGTCACTGCCCTGCAGTGGGCACACTGGTGCAGATCATTTATGCTGCACAGACAGCTTGATGGTGAGTAAGCAGGACCTACTCTTTAACACACCTCTGTCACTGCGCCGGTAGAGAGGAGGACATGGGAGGAGCATAGTACTGCAATAAGAGGTTGGAAGGACTTCTTAAACCTCTCTCACTTGCCCCAATGCAAATATTTTAATGACGCAATTTACAGTTTCCGCAGACCTTCAATCTCAGAACAGGGACTGACCTTTATTCAGCTCTAATGTATAACCCTAAATTCATGCTTATGTCAAGAAGCAAGCCCCAAGTCTAAGAACCACCCATGCCTCCAAAGTAGGGCTTAAACACCACTGTAGTTGGCTGGAAGAACCACACTAAGGCTGGCAGATCTAACACTGACCATTCAGAGAACTGTTAGGAACAATGACGCACAATTTTTCAACTGAATGCAAACACAAATTAAATCTGCACAAGAATTCATGTGATCCAAATCAAGGAGCTGCTTGTTATTTTGAAGCTGAAAACAACTCAAATGGCAAAGAAAGGATAAAGTCCATGCACACTCAAGGACTCCACAGAAACAACTTCCTGAGCTGCAAACAGGTCCAGAACATAATCTGGAAAAGTCAAGAGTGCTGTTTTCTGGAGACAGGGTTAGCTCAAAGAGAACAGAAATGTGAATTGGGCTCCCAGAGATAACAAATAGGGAATGGACAACTACTCTAATGCAAGAAGAAACAGATGTCAGGTGGAGCAGGCAGACTACACAGATCATGTGAATGAGCTAATAAGCAATCCAGACTGTGTTATGACTAATCAAAGAGCACCTCAGATTGTACCTTCCCAAACACATTTTGTTCCCATATTACTCTCTAAAGTAAGCGCGATGAAAAGGCTGTAGTTTTCCAAAGATCAGAGGTTAGAAGAGGTGACCAGGCACCAGGTGACCAGAAGATGGATGCTTGCTAGATGGATGGATGATAAGAAAACCCAGTATGTCAGTCTTTGCTTCCATCTTATTTGCTTTGTGCAAAAGCCCCAAGAACTTCCCCAGGACCAGAGCTGCACCCAACCCTCCAGCCTGGAAGCTTTCAGTGTGGCTGGATGTCTGTCTTCTGCACCCTGCCACACCACACTGCACTCTTCATTACCCCATCACTTCTGCTCCCGCAATACT
Organism: Buceros rhinoceros silvestris; assembly: GCF_000710305.1. NCBI lineage: Eukaryota > Metazoa > Chordata > Aves > Bucerotiformes > Bucerotidae > Buceros > Buceros rhinoceros. The sequence continues at coordinate 25,612 of NW_010425095.1, read as the reverse complement.
AAGTGCCAAGCTTGGTGCCGCTGCCCACACCTGCTTTGGGACAACGCAGAAGAGCTGCTGCTTCCTCTTACCACATATTCATCAATGAATTGGCGGAGGTCCTTAAAGCCATGCTTTTCTGCTATGGTGTTTGGATAGTGGCCGTATTTGTTGGCTACACTGTAGGCCTGCAGTGCTCCAGGGCATGTAAGCAGCAAGGCAGTGAGGTTCTTCAGCCCGTATCTTGCAGAAAAGTGAAGCAGTGTTGGCAACTCCTCATCCCTCTGATCTGTGGGAATAGGATCCTGTTAGAATCTAAGTTTCTCTCTAGCAGCAACAGAGCCAGTAGGTGAGAAACGGAGCTAACTGCATAAATTAACTGAGGTATCTAGCGCATGTCCAGGCTTACGTCCTGTGACTTTTAGTAGGAAATCTGGCACTGTAATACCTTAATGTATGTAGGATCACAGGTTTGCAAGGGTCTCTTAGATCATCCTTCCAGTAGCATCCAGCTGCTGTAACGCAACTATGTAATGATGTCACACCAACCCAACTGAATGCCCACTGTGGACCTTAAAGCAGAGTAATAGGCTTGGGGGAAAAGAACTGGCCTGGAGAGAAATGCCACATGGAATTGGGAGAACAAAGGAGAAAACATGGGAGAGATTTTGGGAAGCATCATCTTTTCACTTTGGTTGTGTTGAAGCTGTCTACATAGCTGCATTTGTCACAGTGTAAGGAAGTGAGACTGATGCTTGTAATAAAAAAATGGATTACCCAACTCAAATGACAATCCCCCTTCTATAGTTGTCACCAGAAATCTAGCTTCCTGGCTGAGATCCAAGATTTTTGAGACGGCCTGTGCAGTCGCCACACACTGCAGTGTTAAGGTGCTCCATGGTAAAACAACTGATACAGATGAAGCTTAAAAAGAAAACCAAAAATTTTCAGCTTACTTGTTGTCATATCTTCTTCTTCTAGCTGGTTGATTCCAAACAGGTGTAAGCCACTGGCAGGAATATTCTTCTTGAGTGACTCAGTCAACAGTTTGTCCAGTGCTTCTATGCTGTATGGCACGATTTTAAAGGCCTAGAGATAAACGGAAAGCAATTTTGTTTGGGAAGCCTGGAGATTCAGTTAAGGTGAGATTTATAAGGTGTTTCTTTATTTAGCACATATCAGAAAACAGGCATAAACACTGAAGGTAGCAATGTTCAGGTCAAGCAAAGAACATGATAGCTTCCTAGTCCAGAAACAGAGTATCATTAATCTGAGCAAATGAGAATTGTACACTCCACAACAAGAGAAAGTACAATGAGGAAGTCACTCATGCAAGTGGAAGCACAAAAAACTGTTACTTCCTACTTCCTCGACAGGTATAATCTTACTTTCTGAAACGGTTCCAATGAGGTGTCACTCCTGCTCTAAGCATGAACTAGTCCATTTTGAAGTGCTCTGGTGTACACTCTGGGTTTGGCTTTGGACTGGTTCTTGATCAAAGGCTGGGAAGCATGCCTATTGCCCGAGTAAAGGGCCAGTAACAACTATTCCACAACCTGAACTCAAATGAAAGGGAAAGACCGTCTTCCCCGCCCCAGGTATTCTGGTGACTAACAACACTGCTCTGTAGGCTTCCATGACATTGCTGCCTGCCTGTGCGTGCCTGATCAGCCAGGACAACACATCTGGAGAACTTGCTTCTGCAAGCTTTACCCCTCTAATAGGGTTCAGGTACCCCAACTGTGCAAAATATATAAGAAAATATGTAAGAAGAGTAGCTTTAAAGAAATAAGTGCTAAGAATAAACAAATCATTTTACGATATTCTTCATTCAGTTAGTATGAATCTTTGCTACCTTTTCACAGCTCTTCCAAGAACCCTTACGTACAAATTCCTGAACAATTTACCTCTTTATGATACTTTCTGAAGTATCAAGTTCCGTCATCTCAATCCTCTCAAGCCATCAAGGTCTAAAAGTGAGTGTTGATCGACTGCAGGTTTTTTTGTTAGTTGGATAGCCTATCACCTTAGCCAGCTATTTGCTCCAGAGGGAGAAAAAGCACCCACACTTTTGCTAAAAGAGGACATTAAGGTTATGTGAAAATCCCTAAATAACCTTGCATTTCTTCATTTCAGAAGAGTTACTTCATGGCAAGCTCTTTCGCTTATGTCCACTTGTCTAATCTCTGAAAGAGCTGGCTTCCAAAGCAGCTGTTTGCTTGAGTCATTACCTGGCACATGAACTGTACCGGGTTGGCTGCATTAGCCAACAGACTGCTGATTTCCTCCATGTCGGTATGATAGGTGACGCTCGTTTCTCCCACCATCAAGTCCCCTGAATATATCTGCAGAGGCACTGTCCCAGAGGTTAAATCTTTGAAAACAAAGAGAAGAAATCACCATTAAGAATCAACAATGGGAATGAGTTTGCATGAAATACCCTGAGGATAGCAGGAGGTTGGAGATCCTGCCAGTGGGATACTGGCACAGTTTCTGTTGTACTGAATTCATGAAGAGTCATGAAAAAAAGAAAATTATATTGGTCTGAACACCAGGTAGGAAAGTACTTTGGAACAACCTTCTTCATAGCTGTGTCAGTGCACACCACCTGTGACCTGCTAGATTCTCTGCTAACAGAGAAGTAGTCTAATGTTAACAGTTCACAACCTTAAACTAGAAAGGCTCACACTTCTCCACCCTGGCTTTCTCTGGAGCAGGCTAAACCGTGCCATAAAACACGAGAGCTGGGGAAGAAGGGGAAAGAAACCAGAGCAGTCAACAGGGATTTTGAAACCCCTGACAGCCTCACTAGTCTCTCAGTGAAACCAGCTTAAAAGAATTCCAGCTTTGCAACTTCATCCATGCACAGGATTTATCTCCTTCCTGCACCTTGGGAGCTTCTTGATGTTTTGTCCAGTGTGCATTCATAGGTCCAAATTTCCTCTTTTCAACACAAATATTTGGAATCCCACTGAAATTAGTCTTTTCCTGCTCGGCTGTTAACAACTCAGGAAATTATCAAATAGTTACAGTCACACACAAGATGAATAAAAAATATATTTCTCTTACTGTTCGAAACTGCAGAGCTTACATAGTCGTACGCTCCATCAATGTGAAGGTCATGTTTATAATTCAAAGTGCAAGTTAGTCTCCAGGTCCATGTTTAAATTATAAGTCTTGATTTAAGGCAGATTAAATTGAACATTTTTGTGTGGGTGAGGTCACCTTCTTTAAACCAATCCACTTCACTGCCTTTACAGGAGTTGCTATAATGACTCTTAGTCTCTATTCTCAGAGCTGGCACAATGACTCTTCAAGAGGACAGACCAAAGTACATTAAATAAAATCATGCTGGGAAACTACTTTCAGTCTATGAGGCTCCGAAATCTCACCCCTAAAGTTCAGTGAACCTAAAGTTTAGACAACCTACAGTTTTGAAATGTAAATACATAGAGTGACAGAACATATCTAAATTAAAAGGCAAGCAAGGATAAATAATTTCAGCTCTGGTCACAGAAAGATGATCACACATTAAGCACGTACTGTTACAGCCACGCAATTATTTACTGGCATTTACCTTGTCTTGGTGCCCTGCCAGTGCTAATGAGGTGGTGGTTATAACACACAGTTAAATTCAAAGTGTTTTACAAGCTGCAGTCTGCTCTCAGAACTAACAGCAAGGCATTTCCACACTGCAACCCTGCTGCTGCTGAGGGAAAACAGAGTCCCCAAGCAGCAGTCTACCTTAGTTCCTCATCACAAAAGTATCACAGATGAGAATGCTAGTTCAAGATTGCCTGGTCTCAAGCTTTCCTGTATTGCAACCTTTACTCTTATCCCTCTGGCACTTTTCAGGACAGGGACGTAGAGACAGAAAGGAAGCAACGGAGAAAGGAGGGGGAAAATCTCAGCCCAGCTTACTTGGAGCCTCCACAGAGATGGTGTACTCATTCTCCATCTCAGCCAGCACACGCACAGATGACGCATTCTCTGGAGAGAATTCAACTTCGGTTTTCACTTCGCCATCTAGTTTACATTTCATGATAATATAAACTGTGGTCTGCACCTAGGAGAAAAGGCATTACAACATGCAGGTTCACAAAGTAAGAGCACTCTGTTAAGTTCCTTTTCTAGGGATTTTGTTGTCATTGCAACTACCACATAAATTAATGTCTGTACTTTTCATGGTTCTGAATGGTTTTCAGGAGCATCTTCCAGTCATGGAGTAACTGGGCAGGTGTTTTCTGTTACAGCTTGCACCACAAGCATTAAGCTGATAAAACTCCAGATTTATCTGCTAGTTTTATAAACTGATTAAACCTAGGTTTAGAAAATTACTTAGTTTCAACTCTATCAGTCTCTTCCCTCAAGCAGCACAGCCCCATTCTAAACAGAAACAAAGGAAGAAACTTAGACTTTCCATCTGAGGCAATCCTGTACAAAGAAATGCTGGTTTTCAGACAGGAAGCCATGATCCAAGCTCTTCAGAGTCACTTGCAGGACGTGCACCAAAATTGTCATATTAGACTGCATCCAGGCTGTGGAGTTAATTGGTCCATTGAAATCACCTTACTCCACTTGCCACCCCTTGCTGTGTTGATGAGACTATCTGTCAATAAGTGATGTTGCAGCCTAGGCAACACTGGGCACTACGTATTACCAAGCTATTTCTGGGTCTAGGGAACTGAGCTTATGAAACAGATATAGAGGGCAAGCTGCTGAGAGGGAAGGTAACAGAAAAGGAATTAGGGACTAATTCCCAGGCCTGTAAAACTGTCCATTACAGAGCAGCATAACGGGTTGCACCAGCTCACAGTAAGAACATAACCCAAGAAGCAGACATACAGTACCCCACACCGTATGCGGTCAGGCTGCACCACAAGGTCCCCCGTGCCCTTGGATGATCCATGTTCTTCACTCATGGTAAGTCTGTGGGAGTAAACTGGATTCTTCTCGTCTTCTGTTTCTGTATCAGTCACAGAGTCACAGCCTGAGTCTAAAGTAAAGCAAAAAGTGTCCTGTTAAATCATATCTTTTGCCGAAAATGCATATCATACATATCCATCCGGAGAAACAGCCAGGGAGGTGGTGGGGTGGAACTTGCTATTCTTTTCAAAGTAATATTCAGGAAAGGGGATCTAGTTGAAAAAAGGGAAACTGCAGAGCTTCCTCTTTTCTTCCCTTAAGAGGATTGCTGGGGAACATTCACAAAGACACAGAAGTGCTGGAGTAGCTCTGAACATGCTTATGAAACAAACAACAATGGCACTCTTTGCTGAGATGGAGAGTCCCTTCTCACATTAGATAGGAAGATTAGCATATCAATGTATAATATGACTCGTGACTCCAGCACTACTAATACTACTAAGTATTACAGAAAAAGGACTGAGGTTTAAAATTCCTTAACTCATAGTTAATTGATACTGTCAGATATCAGTTCCAAGAGACAGACCCCAGTTTTGGGAACCCTTCTCTTGGGCAAAGGTGGACTACTCCCACCTGGGAATGCCAGGCTGCTCAGCTGCACGGGAGAAAATAAAGCACCGGTCCCACATCTTTCCCTTACACAATAGCTGTCACGTCAGGCATTTGATATATGCAGAGCAAGACACCATGTCTTTGGGGGAGGAAGAGAAGAGACAACTCTTACTAGAATAGCATCTCTATAATCTCTGTTGGTTATTTCCAATATGACTAAATCAGAAAGACCAAGCTCGCTGCAGAGAAGGGAGAGCCAGTGATGACCACATTACGGCAAAGGGTTAATGTTCCTGCAACACGTGCACAGACACTTGCCAGCATCCTGATACTAAGTGTATCATCCCCATCTCAATACAGAATTATTAGAGTGGTAATTTGTACCTTACTTGCCCAACATATGGTCCATTTCAGAGGAAAATTAAACCTAAAGCTGTGGATCTCAGCTACAACAGCTACAGTAAGCAAGAGTAAGAGGGGAGCACGGAGACAACAAGCCCCCTCGTCTCTCTGCTTTACTGATGTTACTTGACACTAGAAACAAATTAGCAGATGAAGAATAAATTGAACTTTCAAGAAGTTCTGGTATTGCCTGATCCTGTCTTGCACTTCCGTATTCCTGTAAGAGAGCTGGCTGCCCAGAGGCCCTGTGTAAGATCAGAGGTATTAGGTAATACAGGAAGAAGCAAGCAATGTTAATCAGTAATTGGATTAACAGCTGATGGAACTGGCACTGAGTTTCAGGTATGAATTACTCATCTGTTTCCTCATTCAGAAAATTCTGAAATTACAAATTACCAGCTTTCCACATAAGCAGTGAAGTGATGCTATGGCTGTCTTGCAAGGTCCAGTCATATGCTACTGACCTGTGAACATGCAAGCACTGGAAATGGAAACCATCCCATTGCATTTGATAATATCCATGCTCTAAAGGGACATGTTAGATCAGGCTTCCCACTCACTAAGCTACTCAAGTAATGACAACCCATTTGCATACACACATTGAGCAATTATATCACTGTAATGATACCCAGGCTAGAGAGGCCATCACTGAGGAGGCTGACAGACTCATTAGAAAATTAAGTGAACACCTGAATTGAGCTTCTTCATGAGCAGCTGCTGTAGGTCAACAGCTTGTGGTTATAAACGGCTCTGTCTTGAACGGAGGGCCTTTCTGTTCCCCTTTAAACAAAGGCACCTCAGGCCACGCTTGACAGTCTGTGAAATACTTGTGAGAGCAGCAGCAAAAAACCCAACCACATTTCCCCTTGAAGAACGCGCCCCCCTCCAGGAAGCGTCAGTAGCTGAGCTGCAGAAAGCAGCCCCATGCCAGCCCCTTCTTGCCTGCCCTGCCAGCCTCCCCGCACAGCTGCCCTGCAGAAATTCACCTCCCCGGGAAAAGCCCAGGGAGAACATAGGCACAGCCACAGACCTCAGAGCCATTTAGCCAGCTTTAGGAACTAATATGAAGCAGACAGTTCTTTTGACCTGTACAGCGCAGGCAGCTTGCTCTGTCATCCATTTCCTCCTGGCTAAGCTGGCGGGCTATCAGCATGGAGCCGACAGCTGTGGTTTCTCAGAAGTCAGCCCTTACACCACAGGACACGTGAATGCTCGGAAGGAGTCAGCAGCCTGTCCAGACCATTCTGTCATTCAGATAGTAATGCAAATGGTACGACTGGGTTACTGCTTGTCCCTACAGGTGTGTACTGTATGTGCCGACTACCCCTTCACCAGTACCTGCAAAGACGTTCCACTCCATCCATTGACCAGCTCACTAGCCAAGACAAATAGCTTTCACACGCCCTTGGACTTCCACCTCAGTGCACCCAGAGCAAGAGGGAAGGCCCTCAAAGAGAGCTTCTGCTATCAGCCGAAGCTTGCAAGTGGGCAGCCTCCTTTTCCAAGTGTGAACAAGGACATTAAGCATCCCAGAGCAACTCCAACTGCATTTGTGAGAAACAGGAAGAGTACTGACAAGGTAGCCAGGGAGAGCAAGGGGAAGTTACTTTTCATCACGCTACCCTTAGAGCCCCGGCTTTACTAACAAGATGCACGCTCAGCAGTGAAGCATCTTGTGACAACCCCTCAAAACTGAGTTTACTGTAGCAACATTTCCCCTTTCAGCAGAGTGAAGAAGAACGCAGAAGAGCAGCACACGAGCAGGAAAAGCACAGGAAAAAGTACAACTTTGTAAACCTGTCCATACAGAACAAATAAAGTATGGGACATCTCCCCCTTCTCACGAGGCATAGCACCTAAAACCAGATTTTGAGTTCTACAAAGAAAGCGGTCACATTTCATTTGTCCTTTAAAGTTGAGAGTTATAATAAAGTATTTCTCATCTTCCATCAAGGAAACAAGCTACATTTTATTATGCCAAGTTTTGCTTGTGCCAGTGTGTGCACACACACTTTTGCGTCTCTCAGGAAAGCTGAAGAACGCAACTGGGTTATTAAGAGACCTGTTGACAGGACCAGTGTTTAAGCAAGTTGTGAGAAGCGAGAAGGTACAGTTTTTACCTTTGCAACCTACTAAGTCCATATATATCCTTAATACTCAAGAATATATATTACTCCACAGTTCCTCTATATACATCTCATCCAACCTTCAAGGAACACTTTCCTGTGTTATATTTTAGAATTACAGACGTAAACTGCAAGAAGAAAAATGTCTTTGCAGCAGAGTGCAAGAGGCTTTCATGATCTTCATGAAAATTTGACCCAAGTGAATGAATCTGTTCACTCTTCTTGGTTCAGTGTTCCCAAATGCTGCTTCCAAGTTATTTTCTGATTTAATCTTTGAAACAAAAAGGATTTGGAGAAAGTTGAGTTACCAAAAGTTGTTCACAATGCCAAGGGCAACTCCATGTCACTCCTGCAAATACTGGAAGGTAGGGATGAGAAAGTAGCCAATAAATACCTGAGTTGCAGGAAAAGGAAACTCAGCACGTAGTTCTGAGAATTGAGACATTAAGAAAGTAAAGTCTGAAAAGCCACAAGAGGTGGAGAGGACACAGAAAAGAAAGCAAGAATTAAAAATATGAAAAAATACCAGACACTAGAAAAAAGTGGTAAAAAAACCCTCAAGCAGATGGGGCATTGGCAGAGAACAGGAAGGTAACCCACAGGATCAAAGATACCTTCTGTGGGAATATTCCAGTTTCGGAACAAATGTCACCAGTAACTTCCAGCTGGCTGCTTGGGCTGGGCTCAGCTTTTCATTACTCCTGGCACTCATTACTAACGTCAGATGAAAAACAGGACTGAGGAGGTGAAGTCAGCAAATAACCATTGCACCTCACATGACATTTCCTGATGTGCAGAAGCACAGGCAGGAATCCCAGCTGGGAAGTCCTTTCTGCATTAGCAATGGATGGAAATGGGAATTTCCTCTAGCATTCTTGTCATGGATACAGTGCTACACAGGCCACAGCTGTAAAACAGCCTACCACACATCATCTGCCCCAGCAACGCTCCCCAGCCTCATCCGCCTTGACTGCAGATCACTACTGGATAGGCTGTTATAGTTGACTTTGGGATCACTGGTCTGCAGGCTTCTCTTCCTCCGTAGCTCAGGAAGGGACACTCTTGGTCTGTAATGCTGCAGGTTGCATGAAGACACCATCCACAAAGATCTAAGCACAGGGAAGTTTCACAGAAGCTCAGCAGTTTCCCCAGGATGACAACACTCAGTCATCCTATCACAGATTAAAGAAAAAATTGCAATTTGTGACTTTCTGCAAAACTCTTTCAAACTTACAGCTCTTGTTCATTCATTAGCATGACCTTTACAATGTAAAGAACTGGATGGACCCGAGATATCAGTGACTGAGAGCTGCAACGTACAAAACCTCAGGGAAAGCATGAAGTCTGAATCCAGCACAAGCTTCCCTCCAATCACAGTAACAGACAGATGTTCCCCAAATACAGACTCCCTCAGAATACTGTTCTAAGATTGTACCAAATCCTCTTAGAAACCTCATCAGATAATCTTGCATAGTCCTGGAGGAGAAATGTCTTCTTCCATTACCTAATAATAAAGCACATGAGTACCAACACTGGCCCTCAGTGCTGCTACTTGTCCAGAAAAGACTCTATTTCAGCTCAGACACACACCTCACTCCAGAGGGTTATCCTGTCTTAGTGAGTCTGCTGTGCATTTGTCTGAGGGCAGATGGTCACAACAGAAAGAGCTATAGCAGTTTAAAATACAACTGCACCCACCACAGCCCTCTTTCCCCTTCCTGTTTCCCCTTCTTGCCCTTTATTTTCACCACAGGCTATGGCCCACACACAGAGTGGAAAAGGCCATGTGTTCGGTCGCGTCAGTGAGACGCGGGACCAGGATCTCTGCTGCAGCAGCTGACAACGGGGGTGTAAGCTAAGTTGCCAGTCCCTGAACTTCAGGATGAGGAGAAACTTCTATACATTTCACTCTGCTTACTGCAAAGATAGCAGCTGTCAGATCAGGGGTGAAAGGCAGAGTCCCCCTTATATCACAGAGTTTAACTGACCACCTCTACGGCATGATACAAATGCAAAGTGCATTTACCTTTGAGTTCTTCCACTAAGGTTCAAGAAACATGTACCACACTATGTCTGCCTTAAGGTAAAAGTATGCCTGGCTATTATGGTTCAGAAACCGCAAGCCAACTCATAATTCTTTGAGCTCTCAGTTAGCCTGAGGGTCTCACAGGCCTATTGTTTGATTTGTCCCAGGATTAAGTGTATAAAACTAAAGAACTATGCGGGCTCCAGAGACGGGAAAGAGCTTCTGAGGAAGATGCAGGATTCTGACCACCCAGACAATGGACACTCTACATGATCAAAATCTCAAGAAAGTGAGGCTGGAATAGTTTACTTCAACCACCTGCACCAAGCAGAGACAACACATACTGAAAAAGCATATGTATGGCTGATGAATTTTGAGGGTGCCAAGAACCACATTATATCCATCACTGATTGATTCAAGTCTTCCTAAGAAATCGCATGCAAGAAACATGAACATCCAACTTGCAGATTAATTATCCCTTCTCTTGCAGTATCTCCTTGCTTCAATCTAAGCACAATCCAAAACACTTGCATGACAGAAAAGACTGTCTGCATAAAAGCCCACAAAACTGCAATTCCACCTAGGAGAGCTGGGCAGCTGCTTTGGAAGCATCCCACCAGGAGATCACTGTTTGACCAAAGATGTGGTTCTACAAGGGGCTTCAGTAGAACTAAGGCCACATTACTACTGAAAGAGCAGTCCTCTCCCTCCAACAGTCTCCCGTGGAATACCACCCTTGCAGTCCAATGCCACACCAGATCATCCAGCCAGATGAAATGTGGAGAGTGAGGCCGACCACTCATTTTTACCAGTCCAGTCAGTCTACACCACTAATGAAACTTCCCCTTGGGAAACTCAAGATCCACTATTATTTTCAAGCCACTTTTGAAAAACGCATCAAAAGTTTCCTGTGGTAATAATAAATAGCCATGAAAATCCTACAAAATGCAACCACAGAAGCAAAACAACCATTCAAGTGCACAACAAAGGTCTTTGAAACAGTGTGAAGCCTACCCCACACATCTCTTCAGACCTGCTCTGTAAAGCGTCTTTGGTTTGACCACACACTTCTGCAAAGATTTTGCAGTAGTTACTTCAGCTGTTCCAAACTTGGAAGAAGACATCAGAGATGGTCAAAGACATCAGTGATGGTCACTGGGCTCCTATTTTAAGCAGGTGTTTTAAAGCCTTGCAATTCACATTGGCAGATACTAAGCATAGGCTTAGCCACTACCTTAAAGCAACCTGTGGGGAGATTATCAGAACCACAAGCTATAGAGACATATGAAGAGGATTTGTGATGTGCGTGATAGCCCAGTGCTTCCTAACCACACAAGTTTCTGCACTAGTTTTGGGCTTTGATTTCATCATTTCCCTCTGGAAAGCTAGTATACACTTATGCTAGCACTGCTTGAATCTCGTACTATCATGAAAGTGTGAAGTATTGCTTTTAATGTGCATAAACTGGGACTTTATGAAGCACCTTGATGACGCACATCATGCAGCTGGGAAGACTATTTCAACTGCTCAATCCCGTTTGCTACAGACGGATAAGGACATTCATGCATTTCTCTCAGTATCACTTGGGACTTAGTTAAGGTTTCTCTGATTGCTTTAAGCAGCTCTCTGAAGTCTCTGAGTTTCCAGCATCAGTCATTTATAACCATACTAGCATCTGCATGGAAGGACATGCTAGCGGTGTGTTCTCTCAACCTTAACTCCTGTGCAAGTGTCAGTTTCCTCTCCTTGACGGGCAGTGAGAACCAGCGGGGCTGCAGAGCTCCCATATAACGAACCAGACTTTCATTGCACCCAGAGGGCTGACTAATACCTCACCCGTTCCTCTTCAAAGAGCAGGGTCAGAGAAGCGTATCTTCTATTTCAACACAATATAATAGAGAAAAATACAGTGTTAAAATTAACTTAATTTTTCCCCTTGGGGGGGGG
>NW_010425095.1:9290-13566 GCF_000710305.1 Buceros rhinoceros silvestris | reverse complement strand
GGGGGAGTGGGGGAAGGAGCAAAGGAGGGAGGGAGGATGGCAGTACAGCAGATAATCATGCTACCTCATGCCTTCAAGGCCACTCCATTAAGCTGGCAGTAATAAATGCTGGATGTAATTCTCCGAGATAGGACTACTAGAACATACTTCTCCACAGAGCACCGAGAGCCAGAAGTAAACCAAATGGTTCCCAGCATCACATTTCTCTGCCTGTTTAGGTCTGTACATTAATTCCTGTCCCTTCCAACCTTCAGCTTGCTCCCTTTACTGTACTAGCCCTAAATGGCAGCAATAAGCAACACTGGCAATCAAATAATTACAGAAACATCAGGCTGAAGGGAATCTCCCACATATTACCACTACTTACCCCTGGGCAGAACATCTTATGTAGCTGTCCAACCTGACCTCAAGCTCCAAGTAGCCTATTCAAAGGTAACTTTATTTATAACAGCTGGAGTCCAGCACAGGACCCCAAAGATTATTAAGGGGCCACAGCATCTTCCATATGAGAAGAGACTACAAGAGCTAGAACTCTTCAACTTGGAGACGAAGACTCAGAGGGATTTTATCAATGATCACCTGATAGAAGACAATGAAAAAGAGGGAGACAGACTCTTCTCCATAGTGCCCACTGACAGGACAAGAGGCAACGGGCACAAATTGAAACACATAAAATTCCACCTGACCACAAGAAAACACTTTGTTACTCTGAGGGTGGTCAAACACTGGAATGGGCTGCTCAGAGAGGCTGCGAAGTCTCCACCTGCAGAGGCATTCAAAACCTGACTGGACATGGTCCTGGGTAACCTGCTTTAGCTGACCATGCTTGAGAATGGAGTTCATTAGATGATCTCAAAAGGTCCCTTCCAACCTGAATGATTCTGTGCTATGGTCTCGTTTCATTCATAGTTTCAGCAGTGCAACAGAAGAAAGCCAGGAAGTTAATTCAATTCCTTGATGTATACAGGAGAGAGAATGAGAACAGCTTATGTGGTTGCTGTTATACCATTTCCCTCCCAACAAAAGCTCACTGGCTTTGTCTCTGCATCTCTTGATGAGCCTCTCACTAGGTGGAGTAGCATTGCAGCTCTTCCTCATCTACAGGGCTCCAGCCAAATCTTCATCTTCCTTCTAACTGCCCACTGTCCTCCATATTCACCACACACTCCTTTCACCCACTTCTGACTCTCCTGTTTCGCAAGAAGTTTGCAGGTATTGATCTTTCTTGTCCGCTTCATTGCACAAGAGCTCTGCTCAGCCAAGGCTGCACTTGCCCTTCAACAGCATGGTTCACAGCTGTCCTCTTCCCTGGGTTTTTCCCTGCAAGAGTTTGCTTGGGTACAGAAAGTTCAAAGCCACTGATTAATTACTAAATGTTTTGGAAACATTGGCTTTTAAAGCAGGAAATTTGGAACTTTTCAAGACAGCATAGGCAGAGGCTGAAATAAGCTGGAGCAGCTGAAATATGCATAGTACAAAACAGATGTCAGCTGAGCTTTGAAAACACAAGAGGAAAATAAAGGCCCCCAAATCTAACTGTGCAGCGCAAACTCCCAGCTGCCCAATGCACACAGCACAGCTTGGTGTGGTGTCATAAGCCAGACAAGAAAGCTTAATCAGCAGGCTGATCACTGCACCCTGGCTGGTGACTATACCCTGCTGGACCTGAGCTGGCTTGGACAGTGCCATCCTGAGCATTTCCATGTCCTTTACACAGTCATTGCATAGCTTGAAAAACTTCGCCACAGGTAACAAGACCGCCTGCAAATGCAAATCTTCATGCCCTCTGTAGTTTGCCAGGATTGAGAAACTGAAGAAGTAAAAATGCCCCATCTACAAGAGAGTGACAGTCAGCATAAGCACACAGTTCTCAGCAAGACTAGATGAGTAGTAGTTCCTCATTTCTGAATTTGTACTAAATTAATAAAAATTAAAATAGCTTTCAGCATGTGATGTCTGGGGGTGTCATATTCCCATGATGCACTAAACAAACTAGAGCTTAACACCTGCACAAGAGACCACAGCATAGCCTAAGCAGGGCCAGTGTGCAGGCACCGGAGAGGTATTTGCCCCCACCGTGTCCTGTGTCATATGCTCCACTAGCTCAGGATTCAGTTATTAGGAAGCTGAAGCTCAGTTGTTTTTGCATCAGCCTGAGTTTTTCAATGTGTGCTGATGCTGCAGCTAGAAGTACTGGTGAACAGCAGTGTGGAGAGCAGGACTTGCCAGAGGAAGACACCCAGACAAATAATTTCAAATATGGTCATAAACTTTCTCTGCTAAGTGCTGTAGGAATTAAGAGCTGCCTTATTCAGGAAAAGTTCACAGTTAGCTGTAGAGAATGGACTTAACCAAGACCTTTTAAGGGCTCCTGATTTCAAAGCCTTCATGTAAAAGCCTAACAATGAAGTCCTGGGAGCAGAGCCCAGGCTGTGTTTCTTTATGGGAGAGGTCTGCTGTCACAAACACTCATAATTTAAGTCGCTCATGCTGGGGTCAGCTGCAAGCAAACTATAAGGCAGATGTTAACTTTTTATTACCACCCAAGAAGAAAGTTTTCACAGTTTCACCCAAAAAGGGAACTATGTGCACCTGGGGTTGTCTTCTTTTCAGAGGAAGCATCAGAATATTTGCATTTGAGGCCATTCACAAAACTTGGTCTGTAGAATCACATGAAGGAAGAGGTCACCTAGTCATTTTTGACCCCATATACAGCAGTAGGATCTGATACATTCATCCAAGTACTTTTGCCATGAAACCAGCCTATCATAAGTAGGTTCTTCCTGCATAGGAGTCAGAGTGACAGCTGATGGCTTGCCTTGGCAACGGCTCTCATGTGCATAAAGAAACAGCTTGACATTACCCAACTCTCTCATGCAGCTGACAGCTCACATCAGGTAGGGCTCCCCCAGCAGTAACAGAAGTCTAGAAATTCTGAATCTTTGTGTACCAAACAATCTGAAAAATGCTGTAGCAGACTCTGCAGCAAATGAGTTTGGTTTTATCTCATTTCTTCTCTCATTCAAGTATTTTCTAGATATACTGAAGTCAGTTTAAAATCAACATGTGCTTGTACAAGCGAGAAAAGAGAAAAAATGCCTCCCTTGGGAGGCAATCCTGAAGGGTAAAGGAGTCCTGGAAGGCTGGACATCCTTCAAGGAGGAAATGTTTAAGGCACAGAGGCAGGCTATCCCAATGTGCCGAAAGACGAGCCAGTGGGGTAGGAGACCAGCCTGGCTAGACAGAGAGCTTTGGCTGGAACTCAGAAAGAAAAAGATATGGTCCATGGAAGAAGGGCAGGCCACTCAGGACGACTACGAAGATCTTAAGAGGCTGTGCAGGGAGAAAATTAGAAAGGCCAAAGCCCAGGTAGAACTTAATCTGGCCACTGTCAGAAAAGACAATAGAAGATGTTTCTACAAATACATTAACAGCAAAAGGAGGGCTCAGGAGAATCTCCATCCTTTACTGGATGTGGGGGGAAAACATAGTGACCAAGGATGAAGAAAAGGCTGAGGTACCAAATGCCTTCTTTGCCTCAGTCTTTAACAGTCGGACCAGTTGTCCTCTGAGTGCTCAGCCCCCTAAGCTGGACTATAGGGACGGGGAGTGTAATGAAGCCCCCATAATCCATGAGGAAATGATGAGTGACCTGTTGCACCACTTAGACAAACACAAGTCTATGGACTGGATGGGGTCCACCCAAGAGTACTGAAGGAGCTGGTGGAATTGCTTGCAAAGCCACTTTCCATCTTTTACCAGCAGTCCTGGCTAACCAGGGAGGTCAGCAAATGTGACGCCCATCTACAAGGAGGGCCGGAAGGAGGATCCAGGGAACTACAGGCCTGTCAGTCTGACCTCGGTGACAGGGAAGGTTATGGAGCAGGTCATCCTAATGCCATCATGCAACACCTACAGGACAACCAGGTGATCAGGCCCAGACAGCATGGGGTTATGAAAGGCAGGTGCTGCTTGACTAACCTGATCTCCTGCTATGACAAGGTGACCCACCTAGTGGATGAGGGAAGGGCTGTGGATGTTGCCTACCTAGACCTTAGTAAAGATTTGACACTGCTTCCCACAGCATTGCCCTGGAGAAACTGGATGCTCATGGCTTGGATGAGTGTTCTCTCCCCTGGATAAAAAAACTGGCTGGATGGCCGGGCCCAAAGAGTGATGGTGAATGGAGTTAAATGCAGCTGGCAGCCGGTCACAAGTGGTGCTCCCCAGGGCTCAGACTTGAGGCCTGTTCTCTTCAACATCTTTATCAATGATC
>NW_010425095.1:0-8899 GCF_000710305.1 Buceros rhinoceros silvestris | reverse complement strand
GCTTGGAGAAGAGTGGTTGGAAAGCTGCCCAGCAGAAAGGGACTTGGGGGTGTCGGTCCACAGCAGCCGAATATGAGCCAGCTGGCCAAGAAGGTCAGTGCCGTCTCGGCTTGTATCAGCACTAGTGTGGCCAGCAGGAGAAGGGAATGTTTGTCCTCTGTACCTGGCACTGGTGAGGCCACACCTTGAACGTGTCCAGTTTTGGGTCCATCACTACAAGAAGGACATTGAGGTGCTGGAGTGTGTCCAGAAAAGGGCAATGAAGCTGGTGAAGGGTCTAGAGAACAATTCCTATGAGGAGCAGCTGAGGAAACTGGGGTTGTTTAGCCTGGAGAAGAGGATGCTCAGGGGAGATTTCATCGCCCTCTACAACTACCTGAAAGGAGATTGTAGTGAGGTGGGGGTCAGTCTCTTCTCTCAAGTGACAAACAACAGGACAAGAGGAAACGACCTCATGTTGTGCCAGGGGTGGTTTAGACTGGATATTAGGAAAAATGTCTTTACAGAAAGGGTTGTCAAGCATTGGAACAGGCTGCCCAGGAAGGCGGTGGAGTCCCCATCCCTAGAGGTATTTAAAAGATGTGTATATGTGGTGCTGAGGGACATGTCTCAGTGGTGACCTGGAAGTGCTGGTTTAATAGTTGGACTTGACGATCTTCAAGGTCTCTTTCAACCAAAATGATTCTGTGATTCTGCAAATAAGCTGATTTTTTTTGTTGCTTTGATATGTAGAAACAAAAACTAAAATCCAAAGCACTATTTCTCTTTCAAAAGACCATTTACATAAAGCTAAAGCATAGGGGTTTTTTTTAGCACGTTAACTTTCAGCAGAGACATCATCTCTGGAGGACTCTATATCCACCTAAGTCAGACTGCAGTGTCTTACCCCAGAGTTTTGCCATAGGTGTATGGCAGCCAGCCCACTAAACAGCCAGGCACACAAGACATGCTTCCCTGCCTGCTCAGACAGCACAGTAAGACTCACCTCGGCCCCTTCCCAGGGTGGGCTCTGAGTAGCGCTTGGAGGATGCAGCACCCAGGTCCCCCAGGCACAGCCCCCCATGTGCCAAGGGGCAGCCAGCTGTACACTGAGAGAGTTTGTAGAGAATAGCAGAGAACCACTTACTGAGCTGCAGAAAGAGAGCCAGGTCAGCTTAATACAATTCATTGACTACATTCAACATCAAAGGCAAAGGAGACCACTCTTTAGCTGACCAGGCTCTGCATTCAGCACACCACTGCCAACACATATGCTTTCCCAGCACAAAAGTAGATTTTGGGCGCTGCCCTTTGAAGAACACAGCTTTTCTCTATCAAGAGAAGCAGTTGATCCAGAGGGGTTTCTCGCTGATCCATTTCCACACTCATCCCCTTCCTTTCACCCCAGATTCTCTCTGATCCCGAGTGCGCCCAAAACAAGCAAGATGCGTGACGGCCTCTCACTAGTAGGGATCCACTTGGCTATGTGAAACCTCCTACTACAGCCAGTCCATCTAATGAAGGACAGAGACACTCATGCTTCCTGCTCCACCAGCAGCCCAGGAAGTCTTTCTTCTGCCTCGCGCTGCGCTTTGTACACTCAGAATGCAGCAAGCCAGAAGAGACTTGGTGGGTGCTAGCTCTGGGAAGAGATTTCAGGATCAACATCCATTTGTACTCTCACACACTCTTCAGCCACACTGAAACTTACTCCTACTCTGGCCTAAACTAACTTTGACAGTCCTCGCATATGTCAAGTAAAACCATTAACACTACTAATCCAGTGAGGTGTTGTTTAAACCTCTCTGATTTTTAATAGCTTGTATAAAATAAATAAATTATTGATGCCATGTTCTAGACCCAAGTTTGGAGGAAAACAATAACTAAACTTCCACTTTTGCTGAAAAGTATCATAAAAGCTAATTGAATCTCTGGTCAGTTTGATTTTTCAGAGTACAAAAGCTCAGCCACTGTTTTCTCTCTTCTCCCAGGCTGAAAGCAAAGGAGCCAGACTACTTTAGCCCTAGGTTATCCATTAGGAAACTAAGACTCTTTAGGGGTGTTTGAAAGAGAGATGCAAACTTCAGTTTACGCAGTTTTTTAAAAGGTACCAGGAAACATCTGTTGTAACCAGGTTACGTGAGAATGCCATCTTCAGCACAATCCCTGAGTCATCTTTTTTCAGGGGGACTGCTTTGGCCACGATCATGACTTTCAAAATTTATTTTTGCTATGACAAATTTGTCATCATGATTATTGCCGTTGTTATCCTGGCAAAAAGCACTTTATGCACACAACACCAGACCCATCTGAAGACTGCGCTGCCTCATTTATGCCACCAAATATAGATAAAACTTAATCCAAGATGCAACCACAAGACTCCAGTCCCGCTGAGGCTGACAACACTATAACCCCAAGTATAGCAGTGTCATAAAAACATCCTGACCAGCATGACTCCCCAGAGCTCTCCACCTTCATTTCAACAGAAACTATGAGAAAGGAGTACCACGCACTCCTCTAGACTTTAGGAAGTTCAGACTCAATTAAAACTTTGTAGTCTGCTTCTGTAGTCTCCAGCTGTTAATACTTCTGCATTAGTTAAGTTCTCTGTGCTTGTTACCAGGTGATCACTTTCAGGCTGGTTGGGTCATTTTTAAGGCCATTCCATCACAGGTAACGTACTGATCTGTTGCCAGTACCGTTATATCTCTGACTTTAGACCAGTGCTAGAGAATAAATATTAGACATTATTTTGATTCTGGTATAGACAGAAATGTAAGTCTGAAGGAAAAGATAATTTTCAATCAATTTGGGTCAATAAAATGCAGAGCACATTATTTACAGGCAGAACTTTAAAGATACTTAGTTTTTAGTTTTTATTTGCATTTGAAACCATGCACCTAAGATAACCTCCAAATTCAGGTTCTCTATGACTCACTCATAACCTCCCCCGAATAAGGAGCCAACCAGGCATAGAAAAATTGGGTTGCAAAACTTCCTAGTTTACAAAGGTTGTGCAATTTGCTTTAGTTTTCTATTTCAGTAAAATACATTACCAGTGTTAAAATAAGGATAAAAAATATCACGTATCTCCCTCCTCCAACCCCTGACCAAGAAGCGCAACTCCAGGATTGCTACCTTACCTTCTGAAATAGCCTTCTTGACAGCTGCAAGATAAGCATCAGGCTCATCATCGTTTGTGAGTTCTTGCCACTGAGACCAGTCCTTGAAAAAGGTCAAATAGTCATCGCAGTCCTTAACACCACAGAACAGCTTGACTACTTTGTATGGGGGCTGTAAAGCTTCCTGAAGGCTCCGCAGGACAGGAGGGTGATAAAAACTCTGCACCAGCTCAGCAGATAGCAAAAGGATGATGCTCCGACATCTGTTGAACAAGTCCAGTTGCTGGTGGGAGATGGCAGACTCGCCTTCCAGCTGGTAGCTCAGAATCCGATGCTTTCGAACATGCCGAGTAAAGAGGAAGAGGTTCTGGAGGTACTGACACCATTCAGTGGCGTCACTTGCATACACAATCAGCACATCATATCCTCCAGGGGTTCCTGCACAAGTGCAAGATGATCACAGGGAGGAGGATTAAATTCAAAGCAAGAAATGACCCAGAGCTTTGCAGCAAAAAAACCACAGAGCTGTCCCTATAATTCACATCAGAAGCTCCAAAGCACTTCAAAAGAGCAGTAGATATATCCAAAGTGTGGTGTTCACAGATACAGCGCAATTCTAACTGCGGCTGTGCTCCTACTTGCATTTACCCCGCTAAAATGTAAGTATTTTTTTCATTCTCAAAAACCTTCCTCTGAAGGAAGAGGACTTCCTATGTAATGAAACAAACCACATGTGGACATTTAAAGCACATTCATAGGAAAAACACCCACAAAAACCAACCTCCGAAACAAACTAGCTTGAAAGGTGGAGCTCACCTTTGCATATGAAGTGAAATCATTTTAGGCAACTATAGGGTTTCTGCAACACAACTGCAGATCATAACATGCTCAAGCTGAGTATACATTAAACATAGCACACCTAAAATAAGAAAGGCCTTTATTTAAATGAGGTCCCACAACAGTTACAGGAAGTCACTATGGCTTCCATGGCACTAGACATTTGCTGTCATTGCAGCAGAAAGCAAACTGTCTGCAAAGTATGTGTGCAACTGAGGGGTACACCAGCCCCAGTGCGTGCAGCACTGCAATTACATCATTCAGGCTTCAGAGGCTTTGCAACTCCACATTAGAGTCCTTCCCCCCATGTCACACAAAGGTTTCCCAACCATTTTGGCATGACAAACCCTCTCTTCAGCAAGAGCTAATACAATAGCTTTGCCCATAACACAGCCCAAAATAAACTTGCCAAAGTCGACTTACTGCATAGTTCTCTAAAGAGAGCTCCTACCTACACACTCCCGCATCGCTGAAATGCAAGTTTCTTTAAAACTGTTTCCAGCTTGCTAAAAAGACTGAATACAGATTGAACCAGCATGGCATGATGCAGTGCTATCCCACCAATCTCAAAAAAACTTTCAAGTCGATATTTAATTTTCCCATTCACTTGTGAAGAGGTTTACGCAAATTTGAGATTTATGGGTCTGGTCCCATGGCAAATTTCAGTGCTGAGCAGTTAAAATCTTATTAGCAAATTGTCTTCTTCTAATTCCAGTTTGGCTCCTTAAAAGGGTCAACATTTCCAACCCGTCTCAATCCAGAAGCAAGCAAAGGCAGGTTTTTCTAATTAAAGTAGAAGGCAATGCCTAAAATTTGACATGCCAAAAAGAACATCTGCAGCGAGTGAATTTACCAGAACAGAGGATGACAGGTTTGCAGGCACCTTATTAAAATTCAACCAAAACTGAACAGCTTCCAAAGCCGTTTCCATTACCACTTTCCCCAGAATATTATGTCTAAGCTATGGCACCCCAGCTCTAAACCACACAACTGCCAACTTTAAATTGTAGTTGAGCAGAAGTGGTACAGTTGAGAAGCAAAGTGTGAAGACATACTCTGTGCTCAACCAACAGCATGAACGTTACCTGCATAAATGGAAAGTCCCTAGCAGTGAAAGGAGGATGTTCTAGCTATGGAGAACACGGACACTGCAGTTCAGCAGTATTCATGAGGACAGCTGCACATTTCTGTGCGAAAACAGCTCCTCCACCCATTCGGAGGCTTGTATGGAGCCTCAATGGAGGGGACGCAGCAAACTCATAAAGCTGAAAACAGACCCAAAGCCTTGGGACCTTTAAGCTAAGAGTGCAGAACTGCTGAGAGAAAAGATGGCTTTCACACCAGTGAGAACACCACAATTGCCAAAATATCGCTTCTGACTGAACACCACCTGATGAAGACAACAGAACCACATGAGCAGAAACAGGAAAACCAAGAGGAATTTGGGAAGTCATTTGTTTCGTTCTAGAAAGGAAGGAATACCAGAGACTTCTGCTTCCAAGGACACGTGTTGATATACATCAGTACTGTGGGAAAGGGCAGCACAACTATCTGCGAGAACAGAGTCCACGCACTGCAGCATGGCCAGCTGAGCTCGACCTCACCAGATTGGGAAGCAACACGGCGACTCTGAGGTGTGCTCAGGGCTCCTGAAGTCCTACCCTGGTGCTCCCTGGGAGAAGTCCCACCTCCAGACTCCAGGAAAAGCAGCAGCCACCTCCAGCACATTTTAATATTCTGTAAAACGGAGCACCTAATGATACCAGACATTTCTGAAAAGAGCACCGCTTCCACAACTAAACCTGGTTGGCCCTTCTCCAGTGTTTCAACGAAGGGAAGCAGCTATGCTTCTAGAGGACACAGAGTGGGGAAGCCATCAACTTCACACATGCATTGCAATGTAGGGCATTAAGTATCACAGAAGTCTCCCTTCTCTGATACACAGGCATAAGACACAAACTTGACAGGCTCTCTGCAAGTGCCCTGCCAGCATTTATATCTGCAGAGATGACACCACCCAGAGCAACATAGCGTCTACAGGAAGGAGCTTCACCCACTGTTAGGACAGGTGTTGATTCCCTAGACAGCACTGTTCTATCTGCACACCATTCCCCTTAACGGAGCTGTGCCAGCTCTCCTCAAGCCCTCTTATCTGAACTCCTAAAGCCTTTTACACTCTAGGATAAACTGAGGAACAATGCTTTTAAAAGGAGAACCGAGAAACAAAATTACTGACTCCACTTTCAGAGACAAGGAAACTTGATGTTCATAAGCAAAAAGTGGGTCTTGAAGAGCTAAACAAGCTTAAGTCAGCAACAGAACTGTTTCAAACAAGAATCTAGAAATAGTTTCAATTGCAACATCCTCTTTTAAAAGAAGGGTGACATGGGACTCACTTTCCTGGAACAGGCTATCGTTTGTCTATCCATACATCTCCCTTGGCAGCACCAACTACTGTCCAGTCCTTAGGGAAAAAGTGTCACAAAAGGAGAATTCAGAATGTTTGGGGGAGTTTTTCCCACATCAGTTACAGAAAAACTCATACACAGCACACTTCAAAGCACAGTATATACTCTGCCTATTGTACACATATAAGGAAATCCCCAGGTGAACACCGAGCACTTTATTTCTTTAAACCCTGTGTTCAACAGGCTGGTTTTGGAAAAACAAACACACAGAAGCCTTCAATTGGCCTAAGAAAGATATGAACAGTATATGCAATAGCAAGACGAAGAAGGATTTGTGCCAGCCAACCATTTCAAAACTCTTTCATGCTCTCAAGTGTAATCTAGTTTAAATTTTAACAATACCTTGCTTCTGCATTCCTAAACTTATGGCAGGAAAGTGACTTTTGCTTCTGTTTATAGAATGTCAGCATGACTAATAATATTGCAGGGCATGTTTAACCATTTATTTCATAGAAAACCATCCATATGAGTTTCCGTTGCAGTTTGCAAGGCTAAACCATAACCTTTGGACTCCAGCAGTAACTGCCCCTTCAGTGCATAGCTGCGCGCTCCACTACACAGCAATACTAAAAGATCACTAAATACTGCAAACTACTACTGCAGAAATGTCTAAGACCTCTAATTGAGGTGGAAAACTAAACAGATCAGAGACAAAACATGATACAAAACTTCCTCCAACTTATAAACTGCACAGAGAATGGAAGGGAATGAAGGAACTCAGTCAAAATCACGGAAAGCCCATGGCAAGAGAAGTACCCTACAGTGACAGACTACATCATGCCTTCACAGTCCCTCTCTGAGAAGCAAACAAATCAGGCTCATCTTCAGATCACGTTTGGGAGTAGTGAGCTGACAACCTTTGAGTTCAGAGCAACCATGGGATAGTGGTTTATGGCCGTATGGTAAGGTTCTGATTACCACTGGATAGCTAAAGAATACCACGGGAAGGAGGCGTATGCTCTGGGTAAGACTACATCTTTCCCACTTAACAATTCCCAGACTTGAATCATATGTCAGCAGCTGTTATTACCTATTATTTTATTCTACAAGCCAAAAGCCTTTTTCAATTTACAGATCATACATGGTTTTCCATTGTATCTGGAGGTTCCACAAAGAAAACTCAGGCCTCTAATAATACACAACTTTTCTGAGTCATCCCTCTCCTAAGTAGGCCATGACTCCTCATTGTCCATTCATTGTCAGTAGAAAACTGACAAATAAATCCTTTACTCCAACTCAGATGATCGTATGCAGTAGCAAGCAAATCTATTTTCATCTTCTAGACCAAATCCACCTCAGATTCTGACTGAATTAAAAGGCACTACATTGCCTGTTCTCAGTTTGCTTTGGTATTCGTGTATGGAAGATACATGAACACGACACTTCAAAACATCAATCCCTGATAAAGGCAGATTCACTTTCTACGAGAGACAACTGCCTATGACATAAATGAAACCCAACACAAAGTGTCTTAATAATCAAATTCTTAAAAGAGAGAGTGCTTCCAAGAAGTTGCTGGCGGGCCCTTAACCGAAGTCCGCAGCACCTTTCATATTTCAGTGTCTGAAGTGTGTGTATTTAAGTAATGTATGAGGAAATTAATGCATTCTTTGCCTAGCTGGAATGTGTAACAAAGTAATAGTGATCACATGCAATAATTATTAACATCCTAGTGAGTCCTCTCACTTTGACTGAAATAGAAAACCTTCACCTCAAATAAAGTGCTGCAGAGAAGCAAGAGGAAATAGAACCAAAGTAGAAAAAAGTTTTGTGAACCAAACTTCAGTGATAAGAACATGAGATTTGTATTATGATACGGGAACCCAAAGTTCTACTTTTTAGAGTCTCTGTGAAATTACCTTGTGTTTATAAGGAGGAAAGTAGTTTTGACCACAAGTCTCCTGAGGCCTCCTCTTAGCTTATTTTTACACCTCAAGGAGATATGCTTCAGTGAAACACTAACGCTACTTCACACCCTGAGAATGGCATGTTTTTCCTTTTTTAGATAAAACACATACACTTCCCCGCAGGGAGGGGAACTTGCAAATAGGGCACTAGCAAGACTTACACAATATAGGCCAAACCCCTCTTCCCCCTAAAGTTCAGAGCTCTATTCAAACCAGCTTTACCTGCACCCGTTAACCAAAACATTTTCACTGACAGCAACCCACCTCGGTTTGTCGGCGATCCTGTGCCACCGTGACAAGGGGCATCAAGTCCTACCCCAAAAAGGAAGAATGCAAATGCAGGGGGATAAAACAGTATTCAGGAAGAACAGACTTACCTATCAAACATCACAGAAAAGCATCTAGGTGGTAAAGGCTGAGCAAGGACAGATTCCTCTACGGAACACCCTCCCTCTCAGAGCAAGCTGAGCAGTCAGCGCGAAGCGCGCCCAAGACACAGGAGAGCTCTGCCAGCACCTGCTCTGAGCTCACGCCAAGTGAGGCCAGGTAAGGCAGAAAGCACAGCAACCTGCCTGCGAACAAAGGA
>NW_010425094.1:40080-49499 GCF_000710305.1 Buceros rhinoceros silvestris | reverse complement strand
ATGATGATGATGATGATGATGATGATGATACCATTCATTTCAGTTGTCAGCAAGGAGAACCATATTTATTACGACAGGATAGGAAGGATTGCATTTTAAACACGCGGCACTGCTGTGGAAGCCATTCTCATATACATTTATTCTCAGAAGTTCGGCTCTAGCTTAAAGGCATAAGCAAAACTGGCTGTTGCCTGAATTGCTTGTGGTAAATCCCTGGAAAGTCAAGTCTGCTACTGCCCGAGGTACCAGAAAGCACTTACTGCTGGAGGAGAAAGAAAAAGGAGGGGTGGCTCCCAGCAGCAGCCTTTGCCTCCTTGTATGAGCAACATGAGCACCAAATCAGATCTCCCCAGAGTCTTCCAACCCTTCTCTCCCTTTTCTGCAGAAATTTTTTCAACCTTCTTCATTTTGAAAATAAATAGCTCAAACAAAGAAAATGGAAAGAGTTAAAGACCAGTACAGTGGAGCTGGTGCCTTATGGCTTTGGAAGTTGTCTGGGAGTTTGGAAAATCTGCCTCACATTATTCGTACGACTGATTCAAAACACATACTTAACATCTCGTGTACCCTCTTCCAGGTAAACGCCTCGGCAATTGACTATTCTAGAAAATGTCACCCTAATGAAATTGGTTGTAAAAACAAAATAAGCCAGTCAGAAGAAAATAAAAAAGGAACATCCCAAGGGGTATCTCACAACAAGTCTACAGAAAATGCCGTCACTGCTGCAATGAGCATGCCTGACACCCAGACACTGCAACATATTCAGTTGGGTTTTAAAATGAACAACAAAATAAAAGACATAATCCTGAGAAGTCAAATTCTTAACACAAACTGGAGTGTGATATCTCAATAACTGGAAACAACCTTCTATCATCAATGACTTTTTTAAGGAAAAGCCTATTTTTCTACTGACCTTGCCATAATTTGATTTTTTAAATAACATTATGAAATTCTGATTATTTTTTTTTACAAGTTGAACAAGTCTGCTGTTTCTTCAAGGACTAGGCAGATAAACAGCTTGCACACACATCCACAGAATTCCTTTATACATTGATTTGCTGTTTGTTTTTGTTTTCTTTTGGTTTGTTTTTTGATTTTTGGTTACCCACACCAAGAATCTAAGACAGAGAATGGAATTTATAAAGTTAATTGCTGCTTTTTAAATTGCATCAATGTTAGCATGTTTTATATACTCATTGGCTATAAGACTGCTAGACCATGCATGGCTAGAAGACTAAGAAAATCTTTTAAAACCAGGGATTTTTAGTTGCTTTTTCTTTATGCAATAGCAACAATTTAAATATTTTTCACCTTTAAGCAGTATTCACAACTTCAGATTTTCAGTAGTGGTTGCTTGTTTGCATGAACCACAACACGGAAAACATGTTCAATATTACTGGATAAATATAATCCACACAAATTTTAACTGGGCATATTATCAATTTTTTTAAAAAGTCTTATCCATAGAAGGTGTCGTTGCTTGACACAAAAATGTCACAGAAAGCCTCTAGCATCTCTATCGCCAAGTATCTCATTTTCCAGTTGAGAGAGAAATAGAAATACAGCTGTATCTCAACACTGGCATTCCTTGGGGAAATGCCAAGAATGTTTTTTTCTTAAATTGTCATAAATACTCAGTGTGAGGAGAACGCATACACACATCCTTCCCAAGACAGCTCAACAGAGCTTAAATTAACAAAAGTAAGGCAATTCCTGATAAGGCCGGAAAATGGAAAAGAAAATTCCCACTTTCTAATTTTGTTTATGCTCATTTTGGGCCTTTCCCAAAACTTGAATTAAACTTAATTGAAGTAGGAACTATTCCATTGGCTCAGTCTCTTACAATAACTTCAAGGGGTTGATTCTCAGTTAGCCTGTAAATGCTAGCTGGTTTCCATTACCTAATTATCTGAAAATCATTTTTCTTCCTGTTTTGCCTTTCTAACTTTGAAGAACGTTCTTTATACATGTTCAAAACTACTTCATTATCTTCCTCCATCACATCCCCTTCAAAGAAAAAAAAAAAAATTGCAGGATCCTGTGAACCTTGAAAAATACTTCATGCCCGTTCTGTGGTGATGTCATGAAAGTGCTGTGTTAGCTAGCAAGATTAGTCTGCTTTATATAAAAAAAAAACCACAAAAAAATCCTAAACAAATAAAACAGAACTAGCTCTTCACAGCTCTTCACTGTATATTTTCACAGTTAAACAGTAGCAAAAATTAAAGATTCAAATTTCCCTTCTCGACAAGTTATAACCACGATATGCACTGCAAGTTTCTTTCTTAGTGCCAGTATTGTGGAATTTATTGGCACAAGACTGTCCCTGGTGAATTATGGACAAGTTACAAAATTACAAAGGAACATCGCCTGAATATACAAGAAACAAGCAAACATGCCTGTTCACTAACAATCTCTTTATGTGGCAGTTCTTTACAAATCCCTGAAGAGCATGTCATTAGATCTCACAAAGCGTAAAGGACAGTGCAAAATATTAGCACAGGATTAGTAACTGTGTTACACACAGACACAACTCAAACAGCTTGAGAACAATTGCTTTAAATTCTTGAATTGCAGGGACACAGTAAAATTAGAATCAGCCTGTGATTACATAAATAAGTGTAAATTCTTTGTCACGATTTATTAGAACTCAAAGTGAGCCTTAACAATACTTAAACTGTTAGCTAGAGGAAAGTACACCTGTTTCAAAGACAACAGTCCATAAAACCCAGTCCTTTCCAGAGTCTCAGCAAACAAAAAGATTCAGCAATCAGATTTTGAAGAACTCACAAGAAACCAGTCGCAAGTATCAGGAAGGCAACACGGTACTGGGTTTCCTTTGCAAATCACCCCTGGTCCTCCATGCTAAGCAGCCTTCCTAAGTTCAAGAAGTTGTGACTTTCAGGACGACAGAACAGAGATGATTAAAAAGGCAGTAAGGGTTGAAGGACTGGTGAAAGCAATAACTAAAAGCCAATACGCCACCTGTCCTGCAGAGCAGGCTGTGAACAGGAACTCGGCAGAGTGCTTTGAAGAGGCTTCCAACCAACTGCACCATCACATCTCCCATTAAACCTAGAACTCATCGATGCTTTTTTTTAAAGGAACGTTTTACTGCTAAGATTTTCATCTCCTTCAGACTCCATCCATCATGCAAGGTACAGCACACATGGCAATTTGGCTGGAGAAATTTAAGATCATTTCACGTGTCTCTCTCTATAAAAATATAAGCTGCCATTTCCAAAAGTATGTGTTAAGAAACATGCATCACCCAAAGTAGGCAAAAATGAGTCTACAAGCAAGAAAGAGTCTGTCAGAACTGGAATAATCCTGATGACTGGCTCAATATTTATTTTCCTGGTCTTGTGTAAAACAGTAATGTCATCAATAGCATTTGCACTTAACATGAATCACTGGCAAACATTCATATTTTGCACATTGTGTTTCTAATGTGTTTCTAATTATTTCATTAAGCGATTTTTTTGTGTGGTAGGTAATGGATAAGATTTCTGGATAGTCACTTTTATACTAAGAGACAAATAAATTGCAGCAGATTGCAGATACCTGAAATGTAACACATCATATGCTTGAGAATCCTCTATTGAAGAAACAGCTGAACATCTTGTCCCTCTGAACCACAGATTAAAATAGTTACATAGCTGAAAACTATCTGACACATACTGTGGAGAACTGCTGTGGCTAAGAAGAGAAAGTACAACTTCAGGAGAGACATAAAAAAGGGAGAAGACAGTGGCTTACAATGGCATTTTGTGGGATCCCGGTCAGCAGGGTGTCTTTCTCAGTTCCATCAAATTCACCAGGGTAGGCTCGATCAGTCAGAAGTGGTGTGCAACAAAACATGTGGAACCAAACTGGAAACATGATGGAAACAACATATCTAGTAGAATACATAAGAAATAGCAGAGAAGAAGCTAACCATGAGCCAGCAGTGTGCTCTTGTGGCCAAAGGCTAATGATATCCTGGGATTCACTACGAAGGGTGTGACCAGCAGGTTGAGGGAGGTTCTCCTCCCCGTCTGCTCTGCCCTAGTGAAGCCGCATCTGGATGGCTATGTCCAGTTCTGGCTACTCAGTTCAAGAGAGACAAGGAACTACTGGAGAGAGTCCAACAAGGACTACAAAGATGATGAGAGGACTGGAGCATCTCTCTTATGAGGAAAGGCTAAGAGACCTGGGTCTGTTTAGCCTGGAGAAGACAAGACTGAGAGGGGATCTATCAATACCTATAAATTTCTAAAGGGCAGGTTTCCAGAGGATGGGGCCAGTCTATTTTCAGTGGTGTTGATGTTGTTGCTTTGTTTGTCTAGTTTTTGAAAAGCATGTCTTGATGACTTTAATTTCTTAGCCAAAACCTACTTGCTACTTCACCACTGGGATCAGCCAGCTACCTACTCATCCCGATGCTAAAGAATCCTTCTTTGCTTGAGTAGAATGTCGCAGGCCTGTGACTCATTACTCACCTTCAGCTGTGATCTAAAGCTGTACTGAAATCCAAGGTCACAAAGGGGTCTAACCAACTACAAATTTTAAATGCTGCTCAACAGTACTGCTTATTAATACCTTATTAATAGTTTATGATTTGACACTGAGAGGGAGAAGATGACATTTTCAGAAGATGCAAAGCTTCCTATTTACCAGTGATGTATTACTAGTGCGTAGCCATGAAATATATGATATCTAAACTTAAAGCTGACAAAGCCTTAGAAATAAAAATGGCTGTTTCAGAATCTTCCAAAATTCTTTTCAGATTATAACAGTGGAAAATATAAACCAAGTAAGATTTTACATATATCTGGATCACAGGCTGAGTATTATACTGTTTTTGCAGTACATTCAGTATGTTTCTGGCAATTTTCATAGCTGGTAGCTATGATAATGACACTCTTCAAAATCTTGATTTGAGAATAATGGTAAAAAAAAAAAATCTCAAAAATAACTTTCCTCTGGAAATTAGGAACACTGTCTTCCACTATGGCAGGTACTCATCCACCCCCTCAAAACTGGGATTTCAAATACTCATGGATCAAGATGAGGCTGAGAACCTCTCTGGTCTCAGCCATGGTAGACCAGACTTGGGATTTCAAGCCTCTCATTGAAAGCTAAAAAGCTGTAAGTCCTAAGATCGATGAGATGCATAACAGAAATAACAGAAGAAGAGACTGGAATTGTGTGATTCTTCCTTTCCTACAGAAGTGCTATAACTATTAATCCAGAATTTGCCTCCTTTTGCTTCTTTTTTCCAGGCCCCTGAATGTAGTATTAGTATGCACAGCACCTTGTTTTCCCCAGAAATTATAGAGATTGTTGTCGTCAAAATAATTGGATGAGGCATTTGGGAAATGTGCATTCAAATCCTTCAAATCAAGAAGACTTACAAAATAACACTCCCATTTCCTGAGCCTGTGCTGTAACTCCATAACACGTATATACATTGTGTGCTTCCAAAGGAGTAGTTTGCGCTGAGTAAAATGTGTAACATAAGTGCAGCAAATGTTTATGGGTAGCTCATTCAAAACTATTCAGTTAATTTCTACCCTGTCATACAGGGTAGAATGATTCTCCTCATATTCACTAAACATAAAAGTAAAGCATTCCATAAAACTTTTATCAGCTCCTATTGTGAAAGCCCCCAGGAATTTTTAAAAGCTCACTAGAAGTGCATCTACTTTCCACAGAATTCAAAACTGAGCATAACTGTATTTGTCCATGAATCCATGCTACTGACTGCCTACTGTTATACCAATAAATCACATACACAAAATCTGTATTCAGAAAAACACTGTTGAGGTTTTACCTCTTTGAAAAACGGATGATTGAAATTTACATTTTTAAATACATTCTAAAAATCAAATATCAAAGTATCGAAGTATCAAAATATCAAAATATCAAGTATCAAAAGCTGATGCTTATATTTCCCCAAGATTCTGAATTCAAGTACATACTCCCCATGCACACACTAAGAATCAACATGATCTCTCAGTCTCTAATAGCAGCCATCCCAGTCGCAGACACTGAACTGGGAAGGCAGTATTTTTTGCATTACTGCAGAAATAGCAGAAGACCCCCAAGAAGTGGGTCTGTTCATCTGTCTCTTCCTGTCTCTCAATTGTTTTAGGCTGTTGTGTCCACCCATTAATTGGGGGATTAGAAGTGGATGCATGTGCAAGGTAAATTTATTTCACAGGCAGTGAATTTGACACCATACATACAAAACTTACTAACTCTTCATTGGTTACAACACCAGGATATTAATAAGAGCATAAATTATCAAATTAAGCAGGTGAAATCAACTAAATACAGAAAGGATGAAGAACAGCTGGATAGATACTGGTTGTGTAGATAAGGATCTATCAGTCACAGCAGAGTAGAAGACAAGTATCTACCACACTACATACTGGTATCTACCCATACTACATTTCCTAAAAAAGTTAATTGACATCCTGGGATGTGCAGAAAGCAGTATATTTGTGGAATCTTCACCTTTAAAGATCTAAGGATCTTTTTAAAAATACTTTTAAAATCTATGCACTCAGTACAGCTGACATTGACTTTGGCCAGTGGAATCTTTTTATTCCAGGCTTTTGATTCTATATAACTTTCTTTGAAAATAACAGTAGGATGTCTAGGAAGTGAATATGCTCTGTAAGACACTTTATCAAAACGAACAAACAAGGAATAAAACAGTTGTTAAGAGACAGAGCAAGAGTGTAGAGCATAGATTACCATCATTTCACTACAACTGGTAGTAGTCACTGCTCAGAATGCATCATTTAAAAACAAATGATGGTCCTATAAGGACTCATTCGACACCTAGGGCAGACAGCATGGGTTGAAATACTGGTTTTGTCTGACCTGTTCAACATAATCCAAAGACAATAAGCATTCCTAGAATAGATACTGGCATTGCTGATGTCTGCCCACAGGTTTGGGATAAGAAATACTGAAGTGGATCTAAAAGCTGCACATGTGTTTCATTTGTTACAGCATGCTGGCTGATGACAGTGTCAACATAAAAAAAAAAAAAAAAAGAGGGGGTGGGGGTGGTGTGAGCAGCGAATCCTGGTAATTTTTGTTATAAAACAAAGAATCCTTGTCATGAAAACAAAGGAAATCTTCAGTGGCCTGGCCTGTCTGTGAAATTAAAGCCTGTGAACTCTGCAGCTTAGCTGGTGTACCACACCTCGGCAATATCCACATTATTAGCTCATCTTGCATGTTGTGAAGATGACCTTCACAGCGTTTCTTATTAAAGAAAAAAAACCAAAAGAAAATAAAAGAATCAAAATAATGTATTAGAATTGATGAAAAGATGCTCAAGGAAGATCATTATGTCAGCGTCATTGGTTTATGGTGAAGCAAAAGAACATGTGGCAGTGTGTGTCCAGGCATCATAGAGTGTAAGGGGTAGGGGGTGAAGAAGTGAAGCATTTAGCTCCGGAACTGGGAATGAGGCAAAAGGTAACAAGGAGAAAATGTGAATTGAGAGAGTAAAAAAATCAAAAGTAAAAGATCTGCTAAATCACTGATAAACCAAACATCGCAGTTTTACTTGTGCGTATTGTGTCCTAAAAGAGACCATGGTGCTTGAAACACCCCCACAGTAACATCCATCCTTAGCCATACTGGAGAGAAATTGGGAGAATGTAAGAATTCAGGACGAAGCACCTGGCAGATCTGCATTAGATCCACTTTAAACAAAAGATTGTGTAAAGATTGTTCCTTGTTAAATTACACGTTTTAGCTTGATACTTACATCTAGCCATTGCCTGTTGTTCATTGCCTTGTACGTTCTGCTCACAGTTGGGTAATGCTTAATACTTGCAATCACTACATACAACGGAGCTGAGACGACGTCAGGAGAGTACAGTCCTGACTGACTTCTGTCCATTCAGGACAGAAATCTGTTTTTTGTCTAATGAACATGAATTGTTAGTAATTTTGTTAGTAATTATGTGCAAAATGAACTGTCAGTGGAGACAAGTGTAACAAGAATATCCTGAAGTAAGTAGAGGTTTTAGCAACTGTAGAATATTAGCACAGCTCTAACCAACCAAGAGTTAGATACTCACCAAAGAGCTTTTAGCTCTATTATATACAAGCCATTAGACACCAGCAAAGTTTTGGCTATCAGCTTGTATCAATCAACTAACTTGAGCTTCTATTTTTAATACAAATATTTAATATGTGTTTCGGTCCCACGTGAATAAATCTTCTGCTTTCAAAGTAAGGGTCATGATAAGGGTTTAACGTATTCTGTTTTCTGTATCTGCTGTCAGATAGTCACTGAAACTTTATATTTTATATGGAATCTTCGAGGGCATGCAGTATTTCAAGATATTTCATACAGTCCACAATATTTAAAAGACATTAGGCTGCCATGAGGATAACTTTTCCTTTGAAGTACATAGATTTGGACAGGCCAGGCAATTCTCTTAGTTTGATACTGTGCCAAGTGTCAGGCATTCTTGCGAACTTGTTAAATGAACAGAATGTCAAAAAACTTTGCTGAAACACAAACTAGCATGAGCAGAAGACAATTCTTAAAGAAATGGAAAAGCTGTCTAGCCTGACAAAAGAACCTTTGTTGTAAGATGAATTTCAGCAACAATTAGTTCTAAACATGTTCAGTATTACCTAGGCAGAATATGCTCCTTTTAATACTACTGATTCTAGGGCTCGTCGATATTAATTACTTTGTCCTGAGAGTGCAGGGGTGGATGAGGAGTCTACGCCTCTTACTTTCCGAGACAGCCGATGGCTTATGCTGGGCACTGCTACTAACTCTGATGCCCACACAGACACATGACAGTAATGTAATTAGCTATGGATTGTCAAGGGTTCTCAATTGTTTACCTATAGCAGGTAAGGCAAACGAATAAAAAAGCTGCTTCCTGCACAAAAATCCCTTGCCATTTTGAAGAAAGGACCTTTTATTACTACTTTTTTTTTCAGAAGAATGTGTTCTAAAACTAACATAGCACAAAGCTACAGTTTTCAGTGATGGAGCAAGCATCCCAGCTTGCATTAAGACGGAAATCCTAATTTTCTCCTTCTCAGTTTTACGATACGGGGACACAAAGACTATGACAGTAAAGGGGTAAGGAACATCAAGACAATCTTTAAATAACTTACTAAACTGCTTTTCTTTTCTTCTTTAAAAAAGTTTAGCCAAGTGTGCAAAACAGTATCTTCTGCTTTCACCTATCCGTGTTTCGGGGCAGCGTGAGGGCTGCAGGTCCCACGGTCAGGAAGGGCTGAAGCGCAGCAGGGGCTGCAGTTCAGGCCACACCAGGCTCCATGATGGAGCCTCACCTGGAAGAAGATCCCACAGGCCAGAGACCACCCTGGCCTCCCCTCCACACATCTGGGAGCCCGTCCCCACAGCCACCGACTGGCAG
>NW_010425094.1:1107-40050 GCF_000710305.1 Buceros rhinoceros silvestris | reverse complement strand
CCTGGCCCCCCCCCCACACATCGGGGAGCCCGCCCCCACAGCCCCCGACTGGCAGGAGCCGTTCCCGGCTGCGCCCTGGGGCTGGCGGTCAGGAGAACTGTGGGGGCTCCGGGCCACTCTCAGGGCCAGTGCCCAGGAATAGGAACCTGAGTCCATCGCTTGCTCCGTTGCTCCAAAAATCTGGACACGTGTCACTGTGCAGGTCTCCCTGCAGGGTAGCTGCGCCAGAGTCAAACCTTGCATTTAAGGCTTTTTAGAACAAAATCAAAATGTTAGGGAAATTCACAATCCACTGCACCATTCTGTTACAGTTAGTATTTTTAAACAATGGGGAAACATTAGTTTGTGGATACTTCTGGGTACAAATCCAGCGTAAATTCTAGAAGGGTCTATGCACTGACAAAAATCTACTTCCAAATTCTTGTTTGATTTAATGAATTGATAGTGTCTTTATTTCCAAGACGGTTTTTCACTCAGTCCTCATTCTGTAAGGTGAGACAGGATTTGTACCAAGCGTCTTGTCAAGGACTAGCCTGACAGCGGCATAAGCATATTCTTTTATACTGGAGAGTGGAAGTGCTACTCAGGATCTAGGAGACTAAAAGTAGTAACCACATTCGAGAAAAAAATGTATTTTCTCTAGTCTATGTCTGCAAGTTTGCTCCAAAGGGCAGCACTCCCCCAAAGCAGAATTAAAAACTGCTCTTTTGAAGGAAAAGCCATTCCTCGCTCCCCAAAAAATACAGACTTGTAAAGGCTGACAGAAAGGACTCTGACAATAGAGGGAGGAATATGGCAGAATCAGAGGAGACGCAGACGTAAGCTTGAGGCGCTGCTGCTGACTCTGCATAGTTAAGCAGGAGCCTTAAAAAGGTGTCTTTCTCCACCCACCACCCCCTGCCTCTAGGTCCCCTCACTGTGTATATGCACTTTGTGCTAGTTAAGAAGTTCTAAATACTTGAAAATATTTTCTTGTTAGCATTCTAGTGCATCCGCAAAGACATGACAAGTCTCCACCAAATGCAACAATGACAAATGGGGTGGTGTGGCAGGTAATTAAGAAGTTTTGCGAGGAGCTCTAAAGAGAGGGTGGAAGGCAGGAAAGTGAGGTTGCAAGATCACACTTCAAATGAAGTGGCTAATCAGCATTGCAAGTGACAGAAGGCAGGGCAGAAGGCAAGGCAAGGTGCCACTCACACTCACAAAGTTTGAAGCACAGAGGCTTAATACGATGAAATACTGCATCAGTGTGACAGGTGTCCACCAAAAAAAATTTCACTTAAATTGACACAGGTAGATTACGAGATTGATTTGTTAAACAGGTCAGATCCAACATCAAGATTATAGTGCAGGTACACGCCTACGCTCACTTTATTAGGCATCTGTCTTTCAAGTATCTTGTTGAAGGGACCCAAAGCTTCTGTTGACTTCACTTCCTTATTTTTTCCTCACTTGATTCCACAGTTGAAAAGTACCTACTTAGGAGTTCTACTTCCATTCCACCACCGCCACCGCCACTCCCCTTTGGGCAGCATTCAGCATACCTTTCACTGTACGAGCTGTGTAAGTGTGCTATTCACTTCGGCTGTGAACAAGGTATCTTCAAAAAAGGGTCCGACGATATGGAAGGGCAAGAGGAGATGGAAGCACGTAGCATAGCTACAGCCATCAGCACTTAGGTCTGCTTGCACTGTCACTGGATCCCTGGCTTTAGAAAGTTCATGATGCCATGATTTCATCATTATTTTATCTTGCTGACCAACCTAATTTATTGCAATGTCTGAGTATACCTTTATGCCAGTAAAGCAAGTAAGATTAGTGTGCAATCCATTTGTTAATTCTGGGTGAATATCCTACAATATCAGGCGGCAATGGTGTCTGTATAGTTCACAAACATGAAGTTAGCTTCAGACAAAAACAGTCACTCTGGAACAGGATCACATATTCAGACTGCTGAGAGGCCCAGACCACCCATGAAAAAAAGCGCTCTCCCCAAACATCCAGGGTTTGTGAAGTGGTTTCTGAAATGAGAAGAATGTATTTGGGCCGACCGAGCAAAGCCCTTTAGCATGGATTTAAGGGCGTGCTTAATTAGACCATTATTGAACAAACTACATAATCTCAGTAGGACTAGTCATCAAATTTTTCCACATTGTAAGTAGATGAGACAAAGCATTTTTCAATAGATGTGGCTTAAAGAAGTTTTATAGTAGTATGACAGAATCAAATCAGAATGCTTCTCAAAATCAGATTTCTTAATGGAATGTTTACTTTTCAATAGGATATACAATTTGAAAAAGAAATTAATCACTTTATTAGTTATCACTATAAACATATTTAGACGGAGGCAAATTGTGACATGTATCTATAGTTGTTACCGTTGTAA
Source organism: Buceros rhinoceros silvestris (assembly GCF_000710305.1). NCBI lineage: Eukaryota > Metazoa > Chordata > Aves > Bucerotiformes > Bucerotidae > Buceros > Buceros rhinoceros. Next base: position 37,664 of record NW_010425094.1, on the reverse strand, counting down.
GAAGCATTGTAAGAGTATTGCACGCTCTCTCACAATGCCAATAGACTACCAGAAACTTTACTGGAATAACCTAATGGAATAATTCCTTTACTAGAATAATTACTACTGGACTATTAAACAGACACATTAGAATTAAAATAAAAAACCTTTATGTTATGTTATGTTACGTTATGTTATGTTATGTTTAACTTAGCTGGAATGTTTTGTGCATCCCTTCCTCTAAACCCCACACATTAAATAGAAGGTTTGCATGTGTTAAGTATACTGAGCACATGCAGCTTGTATGCTAAGGACGTTCAGCTAAATATGCCAGTTAAAAATTAGCTAAGATCTGGGTTGAATGGTTTATCCTAAGAGTTTTCTGCCACTGTAAGTCTGTCACCAGTAAAGGTTAGTTCTGATTTTTTTGTCAGCAAGAGTTAAAAAACATGCCTATATATTATCTCCTCTGGTTTATCATTCATACCAATTTACTACTAATTTTGTCTGCTTCCAGGGAAAGTACCAACACTGCGACAAAGAAAGCCCTTCCTTTGACTGTTGCTAGTTGAAAATGATTTGTTTTACAATGTTCTCAACAAGGCTAATTCTCCTTTTTTTTTTTTTGTGAATATGTCTAATTCTCAACATGAGTTTTATAGACAAAAGGGATGACTTGTCTGAAATTGCAGCCTCTGTTTATCCCAGTTAGCTTAAAGTTTGGACAGGAGAAGAGCAGACTGCAGTTCTCATTTAAATTCATTAATACTGTTGTGAAATCATTTCGCTGTTTTATGTATTACGGCAGCTGCTAGTGTTGCTTAAAATAAAATGGGAAGGGACCATTCTGCTTTCAACAGAATGGTCTTTACGGTCTTGAATTTGGGAAAGACATCATGCTATCTTTCGTCGACTGTTCCCTGGATGCCTATCTCCCTGACAACAGATGATGCTTGTGTAATATTGTCTGAAACAAAAGGGCTTCAGTTTGTAATCCTGCTCTCAGCACAGTTCTACTCCCAACACAGGCAAGAAAAGGAGCCAGATTTCTTAACTCCCACCACCACCACCCTAAAAAATCTGAGGTTCTCACTCAGAAGATTGTATTGCAGCTTAGCCATGACGCTTCTTGGAATAAAAAAAAGACCAGTTCTAGGATTAACAGATCTTTTCTTGCTTTTCCTTACCCTTTTTAAAAAGCAAATTGTTTCAAGAAGTCAAGAACTCCTGTTTTATTCCTATAACCTTCATGCTTACAAATGTTTCTGAAGACAATCCTCTGTAACAAACTACACCAGAAAATATTCACCCACTTTGAGTGAGAGCATAGACATAAAAACTCAAGGCCTTCTTTACAATTGATTTTCTTGTCATGATCACCTTTCAGAATTAATGTGTTCTCAAATGCATCTATTTGCCAGGTTTCTTACCCTTCATTTAAATCACGAATGTGATAAGGAAAGAAAGTTTTTAAAACATCGACAGTACACATTGATGTTTTTCTGAAAATATAGACATTTCCTTCACTGATGTGGTTCATATATATGCAAAGATGTAGCCTCAAGCCACTAGCTCATAGTTCTGCTATTGAATAATGCTCCAAAAAATATATCTATATCCATAATGTTTATGATTTAAAATTTAAAAAATCAATTTTTCATTTCTATAAGGGTTGCACACCCTCTTCTTTATTATAAATAGTAGCCGCTATCCAGAACACAAAGGACAGGATTTAAAAGAGCACGGAAATACCCTCTGAGAGTTAAAAATGGTAAATTAAAAAGAAAAAGAAGGAAGAAAAAAAAAAACTAGCAAAAAACCCCCCAAACCAACTGAACAACAATATTTGCCAGTTTCATGCTTATTCAAAGGTTGAAAAATAAAAAGAAAGCCATTTGAACATATTCTGAATGGCAGCCCTTGTGAGGGACTGAAAGGATTTCGTAAGATTTAATAATTAACCTTCACAGAAGATGTACATCATGGCAGAATATTTTTACTCTTCCCATGCTCTGTCTTGTGCCTTTGGTTTTTAATACTTTAGGCAAAAAGCTAATAAGGTACAGACCTTGAGAACCTACTTAGAGTCCCCATTTTCATAGAAAAATACATTTGCCAAACAGCATCACTTATTCTTAAGCAAAAAACAATGTGTCATTTAGGAGTCTGAACTGGAAAAGATCAGAGTAATAAAACATTTGCAAGCTGTCAGATGGTTCAGTGTTTGGACTTTTGTGAGGGTAAGCTTGAGGGTAAATCCCAAATAATTCTGCTATAATGCTGTTTGGAACAATCCCTAACCTTTCAGCTGAATCAATTATTTATGAAAGCGTGAATGCTCTGTTTACAATTGCATCTATATTTTTAGGAAGTGCTGGAGTAAACATGATTCTGGTGTTTGATACCAGCCTAATAAATTCTGAGTGCTACAGCAGAGTGGACAAGAGAGGGAATAGATTCTTCGAAGTTTTAATTAAAAGCTAAAGTGTTTTAAGATTGCAGTAGTGTTTTGATGAATTAATGATCACAAAACAAAGAATTCAATTACCCATTCTTGCTTAGACTTTAGAAATGCAGCAAGTGTGTGCCTAAGGAAAAGAAATTATCTAACAAAAGGATGTCATATGTCAGACCTAAGGGGAGGGACGTGCTGAGCCTTGCAGGGAATCTCCGTTAGAGTGCATCATTCCCTGCAGGCTGTGCTATGGCATCTGCAAGAACGCACTCTGAACTCCTCTTTTATACCTAGCACAGTTCTGAGAATATAGTCTCTCCTACAAATGGAAGAGGATTCTTAGTTTCATATTAAATTGACAAATTCCAACCTGACTTTAAGAAAGATGTTCTACATTTAGAATCATAACAATAAAAAAGCAAGGGGTTTGGTTTTTTTTCCAAACTTTTTATTCCCTGCTCCTGCTTGTTGAAACGAAAATGAGTAAATGGTGAACTCAATTTCATGCTCAGGATCACAGAGGATTTAGTTTTAATTTCTGGCTAAATTGTACACATGTACCCATCCATCACTGATGTTAGTATTGGCTCCCTTAATGTTTCTCTATGTCCTTAAAAAGTTTTCCTGAGCTTTAAGATTTATTGAACACCTCCTAATTACAAAACACACATATTTTGGCCACTCTTAGACAGCAAATATTTACTATATAGGTGTAAAAAGGAAAGTACATGAGCTAAGTGCTAGCCTCTGCTTTGTTGATACTTAGCAATAAGAGATACAGTCAGTTTTAGAAACTGGAAGGAACCGAAAAACTCTGTAGTCAGGTTTGGCTTGATGCAACAGAGAAGCAACGTCCTTTTAATCTGCTCCTTAAACATTACAAATGGCAGAACTGTGGGCTGGCAAAGTACATATTTGTCAACTCACAGCAACTGTCCCCATAGGAATTAAGACTGACCTCCATAGCACAGGATTCCTTATTCCTAGACAGCCCCTGCTAAACTGAAATAATTTTATGCCATTTTAACAACCCAAATCACATTTTGTATTTCTTCTTCCACATAGCAATAAAAAGAATACAAAAATTAGTGGAGCAAATATTCAGAAAATCACAAATGACTCACTTCATAAAAGAATGATACCACATTGCCTTGAAATTATTGCTGGGCTTATAAGTTTTAATAACTGCAGTGATTTTTGTAAGGGTTAGTTTCAATTGCTAAGTCCACTGAATAGCCAGCAATCAATAAAAGGTTTTCTAGTTTAACGGCATTATTTATCTTCATGCTGTGAACTGTACTTCACAGCAGATTTCTAATGTTCAAAAGGTACACAACTTCTCATAAAAGCCAAGAATAATCTTCTAGCATAGGAAATGTCTAACTCTTTCATACTAGCAGCTGTATACTCTTTCAAGAGCTACAGTAGGAGGATGAGACTGATGAAAACTAATCCAGTAATAGAAACAAGGGAAATCAGTTGGAATCACGATGTCCCATAGACTTTTTCAAAATGCTTCTTTCCACAGGATTGTGTTTTTAAAAAAAATGCAATGCAGAGGGGAAATGCTAGTATTTTTAAGCTATGACTGTGGCAGCACTAGCAATAGCTGTTCATTTCAAAACTAAAGAGTTCCTACATCAATCCGGTTTTGTTCATTCCTTTTTTCCACAGAAGACCATTATGTCCTTAACTCCTGCAGCAGAAAAAAAAAAAGAATATAAAACCACACCCTGCATATAGCAAAGTAGGTGTGAGGGAGAAGAGTCAGATAATGGTCTGATAAAGCAGTTGAGATGTTCCACCAACACCACCTCTTTGGTGACCTCTGGATAATATGTTCTTCTGGGATAGGTACTAATCTCAATATATTCCCCTACAGAAAGCTCTACAGTAAATTACTTCAGTGTATTCCCTTTTCTTTCATTTACATAGGAATTTGGCCAGAAAGATTTCTTTTCCTCTCTCTCTCTGTGTATTGTACCAAGGAGAAAAGAAAATGAAAATAATGTTGAGACAGTCAGACCTCTCTGCCCTCTTTTAAAAAAAATTAAACTTTTTGACAGAGGTTGGGTATTTTTGAGGGTGAACACAGTATGACATTCTCCAATAATTTAGTTGGTTCCTACCCTAGAGGAATAAACTGTATATGTTTCTGTTGTATTTTTGCAAATGAAAAGGTGCTTCCCAGCTCCTGGACTAGCAGTTGCCTTCTTGACTTCTGGCTATCTTACTCAGAAGTTGTTTATATGAAGTACAATTGTTCCTGTCCTTCCCAACCCTGTCAATGCCCAGACTGAAATCCCTGGTAGTGTGTTCCACATATTACTGCAGAGTAGCAATATTGCTTCATGAAAGAGTGATGCAATGGAAGATGACCAAAAGAAGAAGACCCTGTCAAAAGGGATGCACTCGTCATAGATGCACATGGCTTGAAAACTGTATTTAATTATCTGGTATACAGGTAAGAAAAGGTATATCAGGAAACACAGAATAAATATTTAATCTACCTCAGCCCTTTGCCCAGTGCCGTGTGTCTCCGTACGACACGTTACACGTTTACATGTTGTTTAACATCCTCTACATATGGCAGACCAGTCTGCATAATATAAACACTGTCTATCACCAAATAGGCTGATAATTTTGAGATTTATATTTTTAAGTTGATTTTTCTCAGTAGAAAAGTGAAAAATTACATTCTCAGAACACTTTTTTTTCAAGCACTGAGAGGGAGGACTGCAACATCAAATATTATGTAAGATATAGCAGCAGGTCTTAGCAGTACAGTTTAGACCAGAAAATCACCCTAGTCAAGCTGTAGACCTACAGAACTAATTAGGGGGATGCAGAAGTGGAGAGACAGCAGGAGACCCCTGAGCTGATACAGCTCCTGGAGGGACTCTGCTTGATGGAGGAAACCATGCTGGAGGAGGTGAGTGATAAAAAGGGAGCAGCAAAAAGCAAAGGAAGCACAACACACTGCCCCCACCTCCTGCGCTGGCCGTTGCCTCCCTGAGGGGATGGACCAGGAAGGGCAGCGAGGTGATGGGAGACCAGAACGCAGGAAAGGGGGAAGTCTGGAGTGAAGTTAAGGCATTGTTCTCTAAATGTTTGTTCATCTATTTATTAATGCCAAAATCAGTAATTAAAATTTATGCTAACTGGCAATAAATTAAATGAAATAAAATTAAGTGAAATTCCCCAATTTGAGCTTGATTTTGGGTAACAACAAGTACTGTGAAGAAAAGAGAACTAATAATGTACTTTATATTCTGACTTTGTTTTACATTGGAAGAAAAGATAGTTAGCTTCAGAAAACTCGCTTAATCCAATTGTAGTGAAAAAAAAATCCTCAAAACCTTAAAAATCTCCTTAAGTATCTGAAAAAAAAAATCTTTATTAAGAATTCCATAAAACTTTTTTCTCTTGCGCTGTAATGTTTATACTGTCTCCCCACAAATGCTCAGATTTGAATCAATGACCTTTTATCCACTGCCTTAACTTCTATGCAGGTTAATAATCCTATTCAGCAGTCACACAGATCTTCTTTAAAAAAATAAATGTAGAGAAAGAACAAAGGGGTAGAAGAAAATAATCTTTCTCTAATGATTCTTGCAGGCCTGTGATACTGAAACTTTGAAGGCAAATAGGTGGCTGGCATTTATTAAAAATGTATTTTAGAACTGCTTAAGCAGTTCTGCTGGTCACAGAGCTCTGCAAATTACATTTGACAAGCTGTCTAGTGCAGATGACCCAGAAAAAGCTATATCAAATGATTTTTAATACGCATAAAGGACTTGTATTGAACAAATAAATGAATCCAAGTCAATGAGACCTGATGTAGGTAAACAGTGTATTTCAACTGTCCTTATACAGCATCTTTCCTATGTTATAGTCAATTTTCTATTATAAAAAATGTTCTTTATGAAGTAAATAAATGGCTAGAAGCTTTTCATTTATATATCAAATTTTAAAAATAAAACTAAAACTCATGTTTCTGAATTACAGAATACGGTACATTGCAACTTAATTCAGATGGGCTTTATCACACCAAGGAAACTAAGTTTTATGGGTAGGAGAACAGGAAAAGAGAGGAAGAGAAGGGTAATAGTGCAGCCTGTAACATGGAGTGGGAGGGTGCATCTTTTCACCTTTGCCATTATTTGTAAAATGGCAATTTCACCTTAGGAAGGTTGTGAAGGTTGTTCTTGATTTTTGTCAGCACAAGATAAGGATAACACAACGCCTCAGTGTTCAGCATTTACACGTACTCACATGCAAACACGCACACAAAGGAAAGGTGATTTAACAGAATTCAATAGCACAGCAGCCGCAGTTAGAACAGCAAAGATATTTTATAGTAAGCGTAAAATGATGCTGTGCAAAATGTTTTGTGCTTGCTTGAATAACACAGATCAAGGATCACAATGACCTCTGCCATGAAAAATTCTTTTTTTTTTTTTTTTCCCCCTGAAGGAGGTAAATGGAGTACGGGAACAAGCTATTATCACCTTAGGACAGTCTTGACACATACAGCAGTAATTATACAGCCTGATAAATAGATACATGGACTAAATAGCAAAAAACATGCTGCAGCCAGTGATATTAAAAATCCACTGTAGAAAGTGTACATCTAATGGGGCAACACGTGCAAGCTTAACAACTTAAATATTTGGGTCATAGTGTTACTGGTATAAGTGTGCCCTATTTTGCTGACTTGCATGGAGCCGCGAAGTTTTCTGTGAGCTAGTGTGAGCCGAGGTACACACTCTGTTTTACAGTGAAGCAATCCACATTTGGCTCCAACAGCCATGCAAAGACAACAGATGCTCTATAAACTGACTTTACATAAAGTAAAATGATAGTAAACCACTTAATTAAATTTCCATAAGATTTTGTCTGATATTCTTCTAATATCATTCCTTTGGAACTGAACAAACTGTGAATGGTGTTTAGATAGATACCTCAAGATAACTCCCATGCATCGTAAAATATCCTTGCAAGTTAAAGGCACAGTACTTTCCTCCATCAGCAGTACATCTCTGTCTAATACTGAGATCCCATATGCTCCTTGCTAGCTCCTGCCAAAAATTCCACTGTACTATGGAGAGAAATTCAGCATGGAGAATTGGAGCTCCCAAAAGACGATGCTTATTACAATAACACTCTTGAGGAGAAGTGCTTTGTATATTTGGCTTGTAGAGCTGGATATATGTGGGAACCACTCCTTAACTTGATCTGCTGAAGTAGCAAAGATGACACCCCCCCTCTCAGTATCACTCCCTCACCGTCTCATAGAGACGCACGCATGTCTCACACATGCTCTCACTCTCTCACAAGCATAACTGTGTCCCAAAGACTTTTTGACTTAATACTAAGAATCACTTAATTACATTCAGTAGAAGAGGAGGATATGGGTATAGAGTTAGGTGGTTCAGAGGAGGGGAAAAAACAGGAACCCCGTTTCTTCTTCATTGACAGCTTTGTCTCAAAGGCCGCATGTGAAGCACATGAAAAAGCCAGATTATATAATTAGCTAATAGCCACTAGTGGCATGTGAAAGCAATTTATGACAGCTATCCCAGCAAAGCCATGCCAGTTTAATGCAATAGATTGCACACTGTTCACTTTTAAAGTTTAATCATTGTCAGTATCATAAGGAAGATATATAATGCATATACAGCCCCTACACACACACACAATATGCACTCAGAAGTCATGACACAATATAACCTAGAGCGCAGCCAGTCTACATATTGTCCTTCAGCGACTAGAAAATTCAGCTTTGGCACCGCTATTTTGCAAATAGCTGTCTCCAGTTCTGAGAGCAGAACTCTTTGGTAAAGTCTATGCTTGGACAGAGCACCGTTGCAGAACAGTCTGAGGCTAAATGCCAAAGATGACCTCAGTTCTCGCCCCAACAATGAAGGTCATTGTTAAGGCTAGCACTGACAATGTTCACATTTTCTTTCTTCTTTCTCCTACTATCAGCAAGAAATCTATAATCAGACGTCCTTCTTGGGAACAAATGCTGTAAAGTGAACAGCGATATTCTAAAACATTGAAAAGATAGTTACAATGTTAAAAGCAAGATAGATTTGCTTTTTCATAAAAATTGTTTGTCAGTTTATAATTGGCTTTCTATTTCTTAAGCCATATACTTGTCAGCTTTTGAAATATATATTCACAGCAGGGAAGTATCCGGCTGGAAGGTTTTACCAGATGAAACTGAAGCAAGCCTTTAGCTGGGGGGCAATTGTCAAGATCCATGCAACTTAAAGCATGTGAGTAATTGTATTGTATCTGGGAGTTCTAACTTCAACAGGATTGCTTGTGCAAGTAAAGATTATATGAGTGAATAAACACTGGTAAGTCAGCCCCAGTATGTATATTCTCTGAAGTGTATCTTTTTCTAGAATAGGACTGGGAACACGCCTCTTACATGCAGAAGTATACTCTAGGGTTTTTATTATGCAACATTGAAGATGTTCTAAAGCCAAAAGTTTAACATTAAGTTATCATGTTATCAGAAACCGTATCATAGAGATAGTTCCTCAAACATGATAAAAATATTCCCTAACACTAAAGTTATCAGGACAAACTTAGTACTAATACACCATCTCCAGAATTCTACCTATCTCAGTGAGATAACAGAGGATATAAATCAGCACAAAATACGTTCTTTCTGCATTCAGAAGGCAGGAAATGATAGCACCAAGGAGACAGGATGAAGTTCTTGAAAGCATTTAGGAGAGGGAAACAGACATATATCTGCTTTGTATATTATGAATCTTTATGAGACTGATAACATTGAAAGACCACTGAGTACATCATTTACTTTTCTGTGTACATTGATTTTACTCAGCGTTTAGATTAGTGTTGATAACAATGTAAGAGATTTTAATGAAAATTAAACTAAAGATATGGTGTCCCTTTGGGATGGAATAAATTAGTGCTTTCACTGGGAAAAGCTATATAGCATTCAACAGAAAGTAATTTCCTCACCTTGAAAGAGTAATACAAGGTAAATATGCAGAAAGGTGAAAAATAAAAAGCGATACAATCACACAGAAATATTAGAACTAAATGCTAGTATGCCTTGAGTTAGAACTCTTGTCTTTTCCAGCGTTTTCCCCAACCTCTTATTTTCCTTTGTCTGTTGAGAAACAAAGTTTGCCTGCATTTTTTTTGACTCATGATATAACAAATTGCATTCTCTCCTCAGAGGTTAAATATTTTTAATGAAGCATTTCTACAAAGGCAAGCAAACCAAACATTTGTCTGTTAATGACAGATGTTCTAGCTGTGACCAAGAACGTCTTAATGGACCAAAGTACTTACTCCAATTTGCCCTGATATGCACAACAGGAAAAAAAAACTTCCTAAGTGAATCCTCGCAAATCTTGGAGAAATTCTATGTCCAGAAAAGTTTTAAATTCATGTTCTATTTATCAGTTCATGTCTGCATGATCCACCATTTCCCCAGACCTCTCCCGCTCTCATATCCCATTGTGATACATGCCTTGGTACCTCCATGGCACCTCCTGTTCCAGGTTGGTGCAGCTGAGAAACAGAAAGGCCCACAAGAGTCGCTACGTATCTTAACCTTGTCGGTGAGTGTGTGCGATGGGGTGGAATGCACTTCAAATTTCTCTGAGCCTAGCTGACGTACGGCTGCCCGAGAAATTCAGGAAAGACTAATTATGTTTTCTGTGTTATAAGGGCTCGAATATCCTAGAGTTTATCAGGTCATTCACAGACGGCTTTATCAATCAATATATATCAAAGGTGACTGTTACATCTAATCCATCAACACAAGCTCTGAGACGAATATTGACAACAAAAGAAAAGTAGAACACAAGAGAACATACTTCTAGACTTTATTTCATTTTTATCTGATCTTGCTGCTTCAACACAAGCACTTGCAGCTACCTGGCTTCCCTGCGGTACTCCTCAAGCTCCCACAGAATTCCCTGCCAGTGCTCCCTGCAAAGCTCTCAAGCAGTACGGGAGATTGGAGGCGCTATGCAAAGTGGGGCCTTCTTACTTCAAAGGCTAGGCTCTCCAAAATTGTGTAAATGGAGCTTGTAAAACCAGCTCTAGATCTTACAAAAAAATTGTTTGGAAACATATAATGGATTTTTTTTTTCATTATGGATATAGATACTAGATATAAATGAAGACTGCACCATTGGCTATATTCTAGAATACTGTAAGGTGTTAGTTATTCATGCTAAAAGGAAATCTGTTTAAAAAGACTTTGGGGACATAAAATTTATATTCATTCTTCTCTGTATTCGGCAAAATGAATCAACGACTTTGTTAACATAGAAACATCTTGACCTAGAATAATCAGGTCAGTGGACTTTATGTCAAAAAGGCAGTAAAAGGTAGCAGTACAAAATTACTAAGTTCTTTCATAGAGGTTTATTTTACCAGCATTGAGGCCATGTTGCTGAAAATGCAGCTGCGCTGGGCAGGGCACGTCTCCAGGATGGCGGATCACCGCCTCCCTAAGATTGTGTTCTACGGTGAACTCGCCACCGGCTGCCGCAAGAGAAGAGCCCCAAAGAGGAGATGTAAGGACTCCCTGAAACAACACCTCAGCCTTGGCCATATTGACACCATCAGTGGTCCACCCTGGCCTCCAGTCGGGAGATCTGGAGACACACCGCACATAACGCTGCTGCCTCCTTTGAGAGCACACGTAGAATCAGTCTTGAGCAGAAAAGACAACACAGAAAGAACCGTGCCTCGACTGTACCACCCAAGGAGACCTTCCGCTGTGCTCTTTGCAACCGGACTTGTCTATCCCGCATTGGCCTTTTCAGCCATCAGCGCGCTGGCAGTAAGCGTGGGGAAAGCCCTTCCCAAATCTTCGTCCACGAAGCCGAGCCATGATGATGATGACTGGAGTGGTAACCTGAGATTTACCAGTATATATGACAGCTCTTTAATGGAGTTATTCACAACTCCATGTTTCCAATACTTGGAAGTATCAGTGCCTTATTACTTATTAGAATAGTTTCCTTGACCCCCTATCCTTTTCCGGCATCCATAGCTCCTTCTTACTCTGTGTCATCTGTACATCTTAGTCTTCTGTATTTCTGTCCATATTCCCAGAAGTGCTTGGTACTGATCTGTCCCTTTCTACCATACTTTTCGTATTTCCTTCCTTCCTTCTGCCACTAAACAATTACATTTTTTCTGCATGATCACAAGTATCCTTGCCTAGATCTTTAAGCAATGCAGGACCTCCTGGGGGTAACAACTGCGAGGAATTGCTGTTCAACTGCACAGTCATAAGCCATGTGATGTCAGCATAAAAACACTCTATGAACATGAAGCATCAGCAGATTTTTCAGATACTTTGAGTGCTAGAATTCTGTGCAGCTCTGTGGCACACACAGACTGATTAAACATAATAGGTGCTTTCATGCAGGACATGTTATATATGAGGAAACCACAATTAATAAATTTTGATTTCCTGTTCCAAAGCATGGAGATGCTGAACAATTAAAAACATATGCAGTTTGTAACTTTTTTTTTATCTTAGAGTGTTGCATAGCCTTACTAAGGGTGATTTTCATTATCAACATGGTCTTAATATAAGTAATTTTATAACTACTCGTATCCAAGCTCTCAGATATGACTCTAGCATAAACTGGAGATGAAAGTCACAATAAGCAGCCATATTCAAAGGTGACATGCAAGCAAAGCAATACCAATAATTCCTTAATGTTTTCCACTGTCTCCTGTTTCTAAACTTAGTCTTTTAATATACAATAAATCTACAGAATTTCCTCTCCTTTAATATGACAATAAGCAGCAACAGAGAGGTCAAAGCAATAAAAGTATTATCACTTCATGCAGTTCCTGGACGCAAAACAAATTTTAATATGGCACCTGTAGAGGCACATGTGCTCTAAGCATTTTCTGTAGCGTGTTTCATGTTAAAGCTCAAAATATGAAACCTGAAATCTGAAAACAACAATCTTTAGTGGTTGATGGAGCCAGAAGTAGTTGAAATCACGTATACATAAAATACATATCATATATATATGTGTACATATATATAATCTGTTTTCTGTATAAGAAGTCATCCACATATAGATTGGCTTTGCCTTAAGGGCAAATGTATTGAAAAGCAGATGAATGAATACAACTATTTTTCTTTCCTTAACAGCTTAAGAGCTATTATCAGATTTTCATAAACATAATTTGGCCTCCATTTAGACTTTACAAATTTTGTCCTTTTGAGGGTGACATCTGTTCTCTCCATAGTGTTCTCCCTCTTTCAGAGCCTCACGGCATGTGGAGCGTCAGAAGTGAAGCTGATCCAGTGAGCTCCAATATTGCATTTAAACCATCTTTCCCTTTTCCTTCAGTTCCTTATTCTTGGCTGGGGGGTGAGAGCTGGATAAGAGAGAGGAAGGGGGAAGGCAGTGAATTTAACAGTAATGCCTTTTTTCCAGGTCAGTCAGCATTCATGGTCTTTCTCCATCATCACCTCATGATTCACTGATGATTTTCTAGCCAGCTTTTCTCCCTGAAGGGAAGCACATTGTCTCCTTATTTTTGCCATTACTTCAATGCTTTCTGTACACTAAAAAATGCTTCTTGTTTTATAACTAAGCCTTGAAGGTTATTACAATCTGCCATGTCCATCATCAACATCAAAAGGGGATAAGGCCAGCCATAAGGCTTCCCGCAAGGCTCTTTGCGCTCTTTAATAACTTGCATAGCTGTTTGCACACACCTGGATAGATTGGCAAGCTAATTTCTTACAGAGGAGGCTTGCTTAAAGCAATTTATTCTTTTGCATTTTCGTGCTGTACAGTGTCACTCTCTTTTCATTTAAGTGATGTAGAATAATAGAGCTTTATCTTAAATGGCAGCAGTTGAGCAGACGGATGGCAAGGATCAGCTGACAGTAATAGGAGCAGTGCAGCCTTCATTGCTAAAGCCATTCCTCTGATCCAATACAAAATTATTATCAGAGGCGGAGCTTACACTCATGCCAGAGAATTAAGTTCTTGAGAACAGAATACATATCATCCCACCAACAGCACTAAAGGCAAGCAAGAAGAGGTCTTGTTATTATCTGTCGGATCTTCTTTTCACCCAGCAAGTATTCACAAAGACGAGGGACTGCATTCCAGTCCTTCCTCGGCCTGGGAGAGGCCTGAGTCATTGCACTTCCTAAACTTTTACCTTCTGTAATGGTGATTTCCACCTGTCTGAAAAGCTCTGTCTTTGTTTCTGAGGTTCAGGAAGAAACGTTTTACTCTGTTCCAGCACCAAAGAGGAACGTCTGCCTGCCAAAGCGCAACTTTGCCTATCCATGCACTCTTCCTTTGGAGAAAGCTGCTTGGGAGGTGCAGTAAGCAGATGGCTCATACTGGAGGTAGGGACAGTCCTACAGTTGTACAGGAGATAAAGTAAATCCACATGTGTACAGCTGCTTTCCTACCCCTACTGCTGCTTATCTTAACTTGGAGACATCTGAGGGAAACAGAGTACTCCTTGCAACAGGGAGCAGATCCACAGCAAATTTCAGAGACCACAGAAAAAAAAGTTCTCATGGAGCTGGAGATATGCACAGGTCAAACGAGAAACTCGCAGCAAGTTTTCAGGCTGAGACCAAGACTGAACGAATGGATTTTCCTTGCCATGACAAAGCTGACATGGGACAGGCTGGTTTTCAAACTTGCTCTTATACACAAAAGAAGGAGAAAGCAATCCTTCAATAATTTCACTACTCAACCAAAATTTTAAAAGCTAAAGCAAATGGAATGTCTGCGTTGATGTGATACTGTCCACTTCACAATGCCAGAAGGAAACCTTTTCTGATTCACCTTCACATTCAGACCTTGCAAAGAATTGAAGAAATAGAAACAAAATAGTATTTTCCTTTCCAAAGACTGAAAAATCAACTATTTAATTATCGAAGTGGCAGAATTACTTATAGTGACCAAAAAAAAAAAGAAAAATCACTATTTTTTGTTAATAAAAGTAAAAAGTTCACTGTGGTCCTGATTATAAACAGGTAAGATATGTTAAACTATTCTTTTCTCCTAATTAAATTAGTACTATTTCAGCTTATAGTTTTGAAGGAAAAGAGGAATCAGAAGTCTGCTGCACTCCTTTATATCATTCCAAATCAAAGCTCTGTAACAGCACATCTACCATTTTAGTTGACTTAGGAAAAGACAAAGGAAGGCAAATTAATTCATAATTAATTCTCAAAGATCAGGCAGTTAATATACTGTAAAATGTTTCCCAGGAAAGCGTGACGTCTGGGGAACATGGTAAAAGCAGTATGGTGCTTTCACACTATTTATACATTAGTATATCGTACCATTACACGAATTAGTTGCAGTTTCATTAATCATTTTTGCAGCTGCAGTGTTAAATTATGCCGAAAGTGAAAATGAAGTAATTAGAGATAAACAGTTACAGTCCTTTTTTGAAAAAAAACAGGTTAAAAATGGTGCTGCCCATATATTCAGTGAACTGGGGATTTTGTTAATTCATTGATATATTCTACTCTGTGAACTGTGTTTTACACAGTTCCTTATTTCGATAATTAGTCTTGTGAACTGTGTTTTACAGTTACATCCGACGGATAACTACAGTTCACTACTGAATCTCTACAGTAACCCTGTGAAACGGTTAATCCCTATTCTACCTTATAAACAGAGTTGCTGCAGCTGATTTTTTAAATTATTTATTTTACTTTATTTTAAGCAGCCCAAGTAAGCTATACACAGCAATGTCATAGAAGATGAGAATTTAGGACTCAAACCCATCAGATGATGTTCTTCTAGCCAGACTTTACAAGTCTTGTCTGTTTAAGACTATTTACAACTGGCCATGAAGTGCTGTTTATGTAATTTAGCAGAGCTCAGCTCAGATACGCAGAAGAGCTGGAAAGCCATTGGGAAAGAACAGAGGGAAAAAAAAAACTTATATAATGGTGGGTTTAATGTTTAATTTACTTTAAATATTTCAATTCAAAATTATGAAGCCATAAAAACCTGTAGCCAAATACCTTACTTTATTCAAAGTAAGAGGTAAGCATGAGAAGTTTAGGGTTTCTGTATTTCATTAATTTCAATTTCATTTCCAACTACTCTCTATATACATCATAAAATTACTCTCTTTTTTAATCACTTTAATATTCTTTATTTACCAGGAAAAGAAAATCATTATAACCTTCTCTTATGGGCACAGTAAGTTATAGATCAAAACACTATATGTATTTGAAACAGAATTCAGACTTGCCACTTACTTAGTAGGAGGACACTAACTGGTGATGGAATCTTCCTCTGACTATTTGAATATTTTCAGAAAATTCTCAAGGAGGGAGAGGAAGAAGATAAATAAGTGGGCCAAGAAGGACACATGGAAAATGGAAAAAAATCTTGCCTCAGAAAAAATGTTTTTGAACACTTCATCTTATGTGATAAAGATCTGGATCTCTTATTATTCTTTTTTAGTATCAGCCAAGGATTTATACACCTTATTAGCTTGGATAAATTCAGATGCATTCAGTTAACAAAATGAATAGACTAAAATGTTCTACCTTCAACGATCCCAACTTTTGAACCAGTAAATATCTCTAGAGAACACTCAGATGTTTATCAACCAGTAACACTATCCTGGGGGGGTCTTCTTTTATGCATGGAATGTCTTCTTTTTGTTTATCTTGATTTTTAATCACCAATACTTCTCCTGTTCCCCTAGTTCCTTTCCCAGTTAACACCTGAATTTTGCCAGCTCATTTATACAGAATGCACTACGCTTTCCTTACTAAAAGATACCAAATGTTTGAAAACACTTGCTCAGAGATAACGATAATGACTTCAATAATGTTATCAGTATATGGCATATGTAGAGAAAGACTTCACAGAGGCAGAACAGATTAATTCATGTTTCTTACAGACACTTTCAAAAGTGCTACAATGTCATTCACTATTGACATAGAAAGAAATTTAAAAAAAAAAAAAAACAAGAGAGAGACCCTTGGCCACCCCTGAATATTGAAACACAAACCAGGCTCTTCTCTCTCTCGACTAGAGCTAGTGTTAATATTGAATGCTTAGAACCTGAAGGCTTGAGAAGGATTGTGAAAATTTTGGCTGAGAAGCAAGGTGTTCTCCAAGTAGAGCACTGCAAACTCAAAACCATTATTATTCTGTTTCTGCACTGAATAGCACATTTGCACGTGATGTTTTGTGTTTGTATATGAATGTCATAATCTTTTAATAAGGATGCTGTATCTGATTTCATAAACACAGGTTTGTCAGAGTGCCAAGTGCCACAAGCTGAAGCCAAAATACAAGGGAATCAGTTGCAGCAAGTCAGTTATAGCATTAGAAATGTTTGGGTTTGTCTTAGAACAACTTTTAATGCAACTATTAATGGGCTTTTTATTCCTGTGTGTCAAATTCTTGTGTAAATTACCCACCAACAGGAGATCTACGAGCTTCAGGCTTTTTTTTTTTTCCTGTTCTACAGCTATATCTTCCTATAAATCATGATTACATTTCTTTAATGTTTGATTTACATTTAAATAAACCCAAAACATAAACCAAACTAACAACCCTTGCTTTAGTTTGAAACTAACTCCTATGCTTAGAATGCTGTGGCCCATCTTCCTGTAGAAATGCATGCTGTCCAGCACAGTTCTCTCCCTTTCTCTCCTCATACAGACTTATTTGTTATATTAATTACCCCTGAACACCTATAATTCATACATTTCTATAATCACTTTGCTTCCTGGTAACATTCCTCTCTTTTCCTCCCACCTCTCCCTCTCCATATCGTACAGTTTTGAATAATCCATGGCAAAACTGTTCCAGAGATGACTTCACTCATACACACTGTTGTGTGAGAGGAATGGCAATCTATAGTTAATAGCTTATAATGGTGATGGAAATTTACTTTGGTTTTCACAATCTACTGAAGACGTGCATAGTTAAGAAGCTTGGATTACACTCAAAGCCTGGAACATTGTTCCAGGCCTTTGTTATAATAAGACCAAGTCTCTGTTTCTTTCTTTTTCTTAGCTGTGATCACACTGGAGAAAAGCCTGTAACCCAGTATGGAGCACTTCAAATCTAAGTATGGGTTAAGATTTTAATCTAACCAAGCCTAACCTGTACGTCAGTTGCCAACCACGCTTGTTTAGATTCTGAAGTGCAAAGCCTTTCTTGCTGAATGATGCAGCTTTTCTTGCCTTTCTTCTGAAAGGTAAATGATGACTGTAATATTCAGTCTTTTGACATTTCATCAGTCACCTCATACTTCTCTGCACTTGCAATCCAATAAAGTTTTTATTCAGAACTATGAATTAAATATGTCTGCTTAAGTTATCCTAGGTGTATACCAGTTCATCCCTGATGCAATAGTTATTGGCCTGGAACACAAGCCTTTTGTGCAGCAATGTATCAGCACTTTTGAAAGACCATGTACATTCTATTCATGCCCTCCTGTGCCTTTGTTCCCTTTTCACATGCACATGCTCACATACACACACACAGAGAAACACAAGCTTTGTTAAACATGAACTTCCCTGTTCATTTCAAATCTCTTCACCTTAATATCATCCTACATTCAGGAGGCAGGGGTGGAGTACTGTGGCCCCTGAATATTTCTTTATTTTTTCCATTGTACTGTAGGTAATGATCTTTGTATCCCTGCAAACTGTTTAGTTCCAGTTAAATGTTCCATACACAGATAGGTAACTTCCTAAGATCGCAGCAACTTTTTTAGCATTTTTTAGCATTAGCTTTGTCAGTCATCAAGCATTTTCTTGATCATCTTTATTCTTCCATAAACCTGATTACTGTAATTATTTCCCCATACTTTTCTTGAGTCAGACTTGCCACTTACTAGTGGCCTCTTTTAGTATAGGTCACTCATCACCAAAATTTCAAAATACCACAGCAAACAACTTGCTGTTTTTATTCCAATAAAACAAACCACAAGCCTGAAAATAGGCAAGATTTTTTTTCCAGGTGGGCAAAACATCCAGAAATACTTATTCATCTGCTGTCCATTCTCCTTTTTCACAAAGACTCAAGTTTTACTGCAAAAATAAACTACTTTAACATAAGTCATAAGGCATCAGTCGTAACCTTTCCATTATGACATGATTCCTATATGTGATCTTTACTTTTATCTGCTTATGACACTTGCTTTGTCTCCTTCTCTTCTACTTGCCACCCTGCGTCCAGAACCACTATGCTAGCTTCATGTGCTTAATTTTAAGCCCTTTCCTGAATCAAAGTCCACATCCATTTAATTCACAATTACAATTTAAGTAAAATATAAGAATTCTTACTTTTCATAGGAAATATGAAAACTGAAATCAGAATTCAAATTTTGTAATGGTTTCAAAATGTATGATAACAGAAATTAACCAGAATTTTGCAGATCACTAATTTCAGGCTAATTTTTTGTGACTTAAAGGCATTTAACTGAATCAGTGTTACTTAGATGATACGTGTTTTAAGAAACATAGGAAAGGCATTAGCTTCCTCAGGTTAAAAAGGCAAAAATGTACTAAATGATTGAAACTAGGAGACTAGGCTGAATGTAATTAATAGTGTGACTAGGACCTTCTTTGAAAACTGCCTGGAGATGTCTAGTATTTCGGGTCATGTAGCCTTTTATTCCTTATGCTGTATTAGCCCTGAATATTATTTCTGTCAGGAATTCCACTGACTTATCACAATGAGACAAACTACAGCATTTGTATAGTTCTAAATTGCTATAGCTGAGCATCTTTTTCTTAAAATGCTTGCTTAAAAGTATCTTTAACACCTACTACTTTGAACTGCAGTTTCAAATGATATTTGCCCGCCCACCTTCTGCACGATAGTCATGTGAATTCGAGTATTGGTTACCTGGTTTGGACATGCAAAAGGTGTGTTTAGTACATTTGTAGTAAGGTAGTAATACTTCTCTGTGACTGACAGCAAAAAGGTCAATTACTTTAAATCTCAAAAAAAAAAAAAAAAAAAAAAAAAAAAAAAAAAAAAAAAAAAAAAAAAAAAAAAAAAAAAAAAAAAAAAAGGAGTCCAAATGCCCTACATTTGCCTACTTCCTGTGAAGTTACTCTTCAATGATGTGGTGGGTTGACCTTGGCTAACTGCCAGATGCCCACCAAGCCACAATAATGTCCCCTCCTCAACAAAACAGAGAGGAAATATGACAAAAAGCTTGTGGGTTGACATAAGGACAGGGAGATTACTTACCAACTACCATCAGGGGCAAAACAGACTCAACAGACTCAAGTTATTGCTAGGACAGGGAGATTACTTACCAACTACCATCACGGGCAAAACAGACTCAACAGAGTCAAGTTATTGCCAGTTAGTAAGAGAGCAGGATAATGAGAAACAAGACCAAAACTAAAAAAACCCTTCCTCTTCCTGGTGTCAACTTTACTCCCACCCTCTCTACCTCCTTCAAGCTCAGGGGGACAGGGAATAGGGACTGCAGTCAGTCCATTATGCATTGTCTCTGCTGCTCCTTCTTCCTCACACTCTTCCCCTGCTCCAATGTGCTAGAGTACTTAAGGAATAGACTGCTCTACTGTGGGTCTCCCCTTGAGTCACAAGTCCTGGCATCAAACCTGCTCCAGTTTGAACTCCTCTCTCTCCATGGGGCCACAGGTCCTGCCAGGAGTCTGCTTCATCATGAGCTCTCCGTGGGGTCACAACTGCCTTCAGGGCATGTCCACCTGCTGTGGTCCTCCACAGGCTGCAGGGGGATATCTGCTCTACTGTGGATCTCCCTGGTCTGCAAGAGGAAGACCTGTGTCACCCTGGTCTTCACCACGGTCTGCAGGGCACCTCCTCCCCCTCCTTCTTCACATGGTGTCTGCACTGATGTCTGCACAGTTGTTTCACATATTCTCATGCCTCTCTCCTGGCTGATGTTGCACTTTTTACTCCCTCTTAAATATGTTATGATAGAGGCACTACCACTGTCATGGACTGGCTCAGCCTTGGCCAGCGGCAGGTCTGTCTTCAAGCCAGGTGGAATGGCTCTGTCAGACACGGGGGAAGCTTCTGGCATCTTCTCAGAGAAGCCACAGCTGTAGCTCCCCCGTTACCAAAACCTTGCCAGGTACACCAAATACATATGGTTTAACTGCTATAAAAGACTTGGCCTTCTAGTCATTACAGCCTTCAGAAACTACGGGCTTCAGGGTGGAAGGTCTAGTCACTAGCCCGTACAGTCAGTCTGTCCTGAAATCACGAGAACTAATTGGGTTTTGCATTATCTGTATATCTGACTAGATAATTAACTGTTTATGTCTTTTCCTATTTTTTTTTTGTTTTCTTCGTATCTCCAGGAACAGTTTTACCTACAGAGGACAGCATATTCATGCAAATAATACCAGATTAGTCTATCCCTGATAACTCTTTCAGGATCATTTACTGGAATATTTTAGATTATCTTTAAGTATATCACAGAATCATGGAACAATAGGAGGCAGGAGGGACATCTAGAGATCATTTAGTCCAGCCCCCCTTCCAAAGCATGTTCACCTAGAGCAGATTGGACAGGATCATGTCCAGGTGGGTTTTGAATATCACCAGAGAAGGAGATATCCCTGATCCTCTTTCAGAATTTGGCAAAAGCAGTTCTCCAATTTCAGCCACAAGGGTCGGAACCATTTTGGAGTTTTGTGTTTGTTAATTATCATATAAAATAAAAAAGCTTATTGTTATTTTGGAGACACTTCTGTCAGTTCCATCCTGCCCTAAAAGAAAGATGAATCAGAGAAGGGTATCTTCCCTGAACCATCACTGTTCCATCCCTCATACAGAGACCACAATAAGTAATTGTTCCTGTACACTAACCCAGGAAAAACAGTTCTGCATTGGAGCACTGCACCTCAAACGTAGAATTCTGTATTATTTGGTGGTTTGAATTATGCAATTAAATTTCATCTTTCCTTGCATTCACTGCGCACTTGTATTTTACAATCTACCAGTATAGCACCATGAGTGCCAAGGATGTTTAACAGTTACCTTATGTCGAATTTGATAGAAGCTTAACATTAACTTCCTGAATTATTCCTGAAGCCCAAAGTGAGTGCCTAGTTGAATCTGTTTGATCTGAACAGGCATGCAAGGGTGCACATATTTGAACTTTGAGAAAACAGAGAAATTATTATGAGATGAAGACGTGTGTGTATGTGTCAAACATCTGACATGTCATGCCACCAGCTGGCAAAAAATCTCTATCTGTCTCTAAGGTATACTGCTTCACATCAGTCAAACACATACCAAAGGAAGGAACTGTTTCATTTGGAATGAGTGAAATTCAGTGTCATCACTAATACTTCCAGGCTCACTGACGAGCTGATCAGCAGTGCAGCGAAATCACTAAGAAGCCCTCTCAAACAGCTGGCAACAGATCAGAGGGGACACACAGTTTGGGGAGTTTTGAGTTGTTGGGATTTTTTGAACTAAATTAAACCCCCCCAGCATTACTGTTGCTTTCAGGACAGAGAGATAGAATCCTTTCCTTTTAAAAAAGGTAAGAGAAGATAACAACCTCGACATAACACTGATGGTATTACAAAATACGTTAACAGACTGAATCTGAAAATCTGAATCCAGACTGTTGCTAACACTGTACTATCTAGATTGTTGTTCATGCTTCAAGTCATCCAGAAATAACAAATCCACATGAGAGCTCTCTAAGATCTTCCTTTCTGCAGCTGCTTATTCCAGGAGCTAAATATGATTTAAAACGTAAAAATCTCACCTGCTTTAAATTTAGGCTTTTATGAATTGAGATATTGGGCAAGAAGGGCCAAACTATTCAAAGTGTGATACTAGATAGGAAAAGGGGCTTAGATTCTTTTCAGTTAATTCTTGTAATCTTTGAGTATCCTTATACAGTTGATTTGGAAGTTAAATGCAGAAATTAGCACACATTGCTTTCACTTCAAAAAACACAAATTCAGCTTTTAATTTAGGTCACTTTATCTCTGCTTCCTTCCCGTGTACTCACTTTCAGAAGACTGGAACATAATGTGACTCAGCTTGACTCTTCTGGCAGTATCTCCTCAACAGAGGTTCAATGCTAAGGCATTTGCAGGTCAGGGCTCATGTATACCCGCAGAGCATTGCAAACATTAGTGTTCCTATCTGTTTGCAGCCAGAGCTACTACTGCTTTGCTTTTTATTAGGAAAAAGTTCATTCCTTTTCCTATTTATATATTGTTCCAATAATTAACTTCATTGTGTCATTTCTATTTGCTTAATGGCCCTTTTATGACCCAGTTCTAAATATTCCTGTAATCATTAACCCTTAGCCTATGTTCCAGAGTAGCGTGTAAAAGACTTCCTGCAGCTTAATACTTCAACATTTTACCAGTCAAATGTATAAGTTCTGCTGTTAACCAGCTTTTTAGCCCAGAAGTGGATCAACTGCATTTACCAACCTAAACTGGTTGCATGCAAATATTCATGCACAAACGCAGGTGCACTTGTATGTCTCTGACTTACTATGGAGCAAAGGGTTTTGCGTAGTAAAACTGCAATCCAGGTCACTTTGAGAGCACACTCTTCTGCGGCAGGGATATAAGCAAATACTTTGCATGTCTCTTTTCACAGCCTTCTCTTTTTAACTTTTTCTGACATGCGCTTAAAGAAGTGATCAGGATACAAGCATCTCTTTGAGCAGAAAAGTAGTAAGTCGACGTAAACGAGAAGAGGGAAAAGAGACATCAGATGGTACATCAAACAGAAGCTGAAAAGCCACACAGACTCCAGCAGCAAGAAGCGGAACAGTACATGCTTGCCCTACACTGAAAAAGAGATACCTTAAATAGAACAGTGACAGCATGAAATAACAAAACAAAGTTTATACAGTAATGATTTTATGATTTCCTTTCAACCTCACTCAGGGACAAGAGAGAGTGCTCTCCAGCTTTTCAAAACTGAGCATCCTGCTTCATCAGGAACTTGCCTTTTTTTTTTTTCCTAACATATTTATTGTTTCTTATTCTGAAAGATAGTCTCAGAAGATGTATATTTTCTATCTTTATTTTTTCTTTCAGTTCTTTTCCTATAATATTTTTATCTGATTGTGAAGTTGAAACTCTTCTTTCCCAAATGCACTAAAATTTCACCAATTAAAGCATGCTCATGCCAGTAGATGTACAAAAATCTCATTCAAAGTTTTCCAGTTTTCCAAGTAAAGCCTTGAACGTTACTTATTTTTTCTTAATTTTGAGCTAAACAAGTTATGATAGTTTGGGATTCATGGATAGTTTGATACTTTGGGATTCACCATCACCACCTGATGTTTTATATGTCCTATGTTTTTACATATTAACACAAGTTATGTCAACCTATAAAGGCCTTTGGTTACATATTACATGAGTTATCTGCATGTTCTTTTACAGTGGGGCAGCAGGGCAACCATGCATAGGATAAAACAGGGCCTAAACCACCCATGTAACACTGCTGAAACAACCCAATTTCTGTACAGTACCTCAGGACTTCTAACTGCTGAGAGTCAGCAGAGCAAACCCACTCACAGGAAGCTGTAGCACTGGGCTTTTACAGCACTACCTCTCTTCAACACCAATTTGCTTTTCTACATCTCGCTAGGTTCACACCCATCATTCTCACTAGCACGTCGCTGTTACTTTTTAAGATATTCCTCCTACATTTCTAAACCAAAATCTATGTTCTACGCATCTTATTCTTGATCTAGTTACCGATCTTATGAATTCTACAGAATTAAAATATCTCTATAACAGTTTGCTACTTATAACAACAGTTGAAATGCAATGCCCTGAGATGGGAAGAAAGATCTTACTTAAAGACCCCCATATGATAACTTAAGTTTATATACCAACGGCAATTAAGTGGAAGGTGTATTTTGGAAAAAAGAAATTGCAGATGCATCTATAACCAGTGCTGCTAAAGAACACTTTGAAAATCGCAGCATAAAATCAATATCACACAGAGCAATTAGTTTCAATGAAAATAAAATGTTAGGGAAATTCTGATCCTTCAAAAAACCTCAGATTCTTAAAAAAAAAAAAAAACAAAAACCAAGCATAACAAAAAACCAAAAACAAACCACACAAATCAAAAGCAAAAAAACCCCCACAAACCCAAAAAGAAACCCCACAACACCAAACTCTGGGAAAACAGAAAAAATAGCATGCCCTGTTAGTGAGCACTTTCACATCACTTAGGTACTTATCCTTTGAAATACCAGTCCTGTGGAGGTCACACCCCTCCTCGTTGGGTAGGTGTAGCCTTACTTCATCTATTTAAAGTTTATTACATAGTTTCTTCTAAGTTCAATCAATTTTCTTCCAGATTAAAGACCAAGAGGTGAGAAAAGCACAGGGAGAAGCTTCTTCACAATCACTCTGATAGCAAAAGTAGCCTTAAATCAGGATGGCATTCAGGTAAGTGGGAAAAAAATATGATAACCCTAATCCCTGAGCTATGAACATAGGTTAAAGAGGAGCTAAGGAGGAAAAGACATTTTTTACGTCCTTTCTTTCTTTTATACTTAAGAGATTAATTTTAGAATTAGGTCCCCAAAGACTATGTTTGCAAGACCATTTACTGTATTTTTCAAAAATATGTAACTTGCTAAATATGCAAGGTAAAGCTCATTTCCTTTGAGCTCAAAGTCCTGCTTGCAGGGATCTCTGCGAAATGTTAGACCTTCAATTTCTACAAGACCAGTTTGCAGTTGGTAGTTTTCTGACAGACATAATCTGGAGAAGGTGCTTCCCTGTCACTTTCTGTTTGCATGTGCTTAAGCCGTGTTGGTTTCAGGATGTTTAAAATGCTGGTGAAGTTTGCACAGTCTGGAAGAAATTCTAAGTGTTTCACTGAAACTCATTCCACACCCCTTACTGCCTGAAGGAGATTGTTCAAATTTATTCTACTTTAATGTTAAAACAGTTCCTTTCATTCCCCCCAATTGACCTACAAGGTAATTTACATATAAAGATTTTACAGACAATATACTAAGATTTTCATCTTAGTAAGAGCTTGTATTTTCTGATAATTGAGTTCAACATGTTTGGTATCCTCTGGTTTTTTATATGTGTTTGGTATATGTTTACGTTGATATTTGGTTTCAGTGTTTTGGTCTTGTGTGGCTGCAGTGGAAAACCACGACTTGCACGCTGCGTGCTAGCTTTTAAGAAAAAGTAAAGATGAAGAGTTTAATTGCTTCAGCACCACAGTTGAGTCTCTGTATTTAACCTACGTGCAGGGTGAAACTACAGCAGTGGTTCTGTCATTCAATGACCCCCTCCAGCTGGGAAGGAGGATCAGGAAAAGGAAAGGAGACCCGTAATTTGAAACGAAAATGGATTTAATGAAACAGCCAGACTAATACCAATGCAAATATAAAGTATACAAAGCTACAGTCAGCTCAGCAAATATATAGTGGTCACAACGAACAGGAAGGCAGTCCTCAGGAGCAGGATGGTAAGAGACCACCTCCAGGAATGGAGGAGAAGCAGGAGGAAAACGGGAAGCAGGAGGATTTCCTCTTGCCACCAAACTTTCCCCTGAGCTTGACATTTGCGGTCTGGGACACTCCTGTGAGCCAAGGCAGGTCAGCTGCCCTGGCTGATGGCCTGGCTGGCCTATGATTCCATCTCCGTGAAATCAGGATGTTCAGTATTTCTGGTAGGCATGGCTATCTCTTACTACCATAGTTCATTGTAAGTAAGTAGGGGGGGTTGATTGTTTTCTGTTTGTTTGGTCTGTTAATAAGTGTAATAGAGAGGAACAGTTTTAAAGTATTTTTTATCCAGTTTAGCCAGTCTGAAATGACAAGGGAATAAAAATCTCATTAGAAAATTGACTGAGGAAAATCCACATTTCTATATGACTAAATTTAAGCCTACACAGACATTGACTCAGATACTTAAACACTGAATGACAGAAACTAAGGTGTGACTATATTGCAGTTTGCACCTATATAATCATACACGTGTAGTCAAGCAGTCATGTGCCTTATGGAACGACTACAGGTGATGAATATAGCTGAAAAGCTGGTCTGTGTGTCTCCTGTGGTCTCCCTCCTCTCCTTGGATCAACATTTCAAGTCCACTACCCAGTTTCCCAACATTTTATTCTATTGTCTGTATCTTGGCTCATAAGCCTACTGCTGAATCTCTTCCTTAGGGCTGGCCCTCTGCCGTTCAGCTGAAATGCACTGTATATCGCATGGAAAGACCTCCTTATTGATACTATGCTTGGATAACCTTGAATTATTTAGTTTTTCTTTGTATTTAGTAAGTTCAATTGGTCATGACATAATTCAAAGAGGATTTTTCTTTTGCTTAACCTTTAGCTGATAAATTAACTCCATCATTACTAAATTTTCCAGTCAACCACAGTATATTTCCTTGCACACAATTTTTGCACTCCTAGCCATGTTCACAATCTAGTATTGAGTGTTTGTCACTTTCTGATGATGAATCTTGTCATCCAGCACAGTACCTACCACTCTTAGCTGTATCTGACTGGATCAGATACTACAACACTAATGTAACCCACCAAGAGCAATCCAGGAAACCTTTTTCTCTCCCATTTAATTCCATACCAGTTAGCTTTCTGAAATTTTTCTCACCCCATGGAAAATCTATGTCAGTTATAGGACTTCATGGCAGTAAACGTTGGTGTTGGTCCTGTCATCTCAGAAGGAAGATACAGCTGTCATCTCACCAGCTCCGAGTAGCCACATAGCCACATCAGTGTTTTATGCTTAAGGTAAAAAAGGGCTGCTTTTTTTTTTTTTTTTAATCCAGTTCTTCTTACCAAGGTATGCCTGCTCTCAGACAGAGAAAAACTAAAAGCTTCTCCAATTCACTTGGTTACTGATGGCCTTTTATGAGGACCCCATGCCTCTTCAGAAATTTATAGTCCAGCATGATCTCACATTCCATATTCTCACCAAAAACCCATTACATATATTACACAAACTAATATTATAATGATAACACTATTATATTGATTCAGGAGGAACCCCATGCTTCCTTGTCATCCTTCACAGCTCTGGTCGCACTGAGATGACAGCACATCCCTGTGCAACAGCTGTCGTCAGTAATCTGCACAGACTGCTTTGGTGAGGCGGCACTACCAGGCAAAATCCCAGTAGTACTGTTGCTGGCAAAGAATTTCCTAACTGCTTTCCACCTTGAAAATTATTTGTTTAATTTGCATCATGAAGGAGGTGGGGTTTATTCACTGCTCCCTGCAACCCTGTTCCTGAATATTTGTTTCTGTGCTGGCTCCTCAAAGCTGTCATCTTCTTTCCAATTTTCTTCCTTCTCCTCCTCCACAAGTGCTGTGACTGCACCAAGCCCAGCCCTTCTCCCAGGATGCTAAGTGGATGCTAAGTCTGACATCCAAACACACTAAAAGCCAGAATTTCTGTAGGAAGCTGAACAGAGACTTAATGCTGCACTTCACCAGGACCCCAATTCCTGATTGCAACTGCAGCCAAGTCAATGAATGACGAGTAATGACCTTGAGCGGTAGTGAATTAATACTATCATTTACTGAGGATCTGTAGAGGTAAGAAATGGACGTGGGCTCCCTGGCAGTGTCACTCTGAAAACCAGAGCCTTGTAACTTTAAAACGTTGACCAATTCATTTCCCTCCCCACAGACACCTCTCCCCATACTCTTTCAACGTCCCTTCCACTGACTGCAAATCTCCAGCCATAACATGATGTCTGACCTCTTCATGTTATACGACATAAAACTGTCTCAAAGCCTGCCAATAAAGAGAAGATTTGTGTAGCTGGTTTTGATGGCAAATTTTTAAGAAACTTTTGTCAACACTCCTTCCAGCACATTGTTGTTTTTGTCTTACATTCTCCTGGCTGTTATCTCTTCCAAACCCTAGGCAGCTGCCATTTACTCTGACTCTCCCACATGTTCAGCTGTTGACCGTTTTTCTTCCTGATGGTTGTCATCCTGCCAGACCCCAGGGAGAGCTCTGGAACTGAGCCCCACCTACATTTGCACAGTACCTTATTCTCCACCTGTGGTTTTGACCTCCTGTTTATTTTCCAGACTACTAGTTGGGGCAGAATGTGTACCTTCTCACGCTGAGGAGGAATGGTTTGACTGCTTGACAAACAGCCATCCCAGTAAAGGTCTGGGAGCATGGGAGAGGCACATTCAGTTGGTTACACACCATACGATTTTTCTGTGCTAAATGCTACAGTTATTAATGGAAATTGCAATGGCCACATCAAAAACGCAACTGGAAGAACATCCTTCTAGTAACTTGGTCAGCTGAATCTTGGTTGCTGTTATGACCAAGTCAGAAAGATTTGTCAGTCTTGTTCCCAAGGTCTTACAGTGTCAAATGGGACTGGTAATGCTGATAGTCTTGATCTCCATATTCCTCAACGCACCTTGTGTCAGCTACTTTGACAGGGCTGGCCCTGGCATTAACCCCAGTGAAATACTGCTGCATACCACAGCAGTTGGCTCCTCCTCATACAAGATTACTACAAAGGGTTATGTCTGTAAAGTCTCCTGAAGAAACAGGAGTAGCATTAGTAGCCATGCAGCAAACATATGGCACCTCAGAGCAGCTGGGAAAACACTGCGCTCCAGCTTTCTTGATGGGAAGTACTCTTCCTCTGCCAACTGCATTTTGCAAAACAGTTCAAAGCCTCTTACCAGCTTTCAGGGAGCTGCTTGCCACAGGGAAATGCCTGTGAAAGGAGTGGGCAGGCAGGCACCCAAACAGCATAAGTCATAAGATATCTAGCTACATCTCCCCATCTTCTAGCTTCTTCACAAAGTGCTGGGAATAACTGCTGAGAATGAAAATACTTAAGGTATCTGGATACAAGGAAGTCCTCTACAACCACAGGATGTCCAGTTCACATCATCAAATAAACCCAGCATCAGCCTTATAAACATGCATTCTCTAGGAATGGTATTGCTAAGTCAGTCTCTTCTTGATAACTACTTCTCTTGACTATGCCCCACTGAAATCTTGCTGCTTCTTGGCCCACCTTTATTCTCTGCGGTCAAACACCTCCTGATCCAGTATCTTGCCCAGTCTGTATTCATACTGTTAACTTCAGGCCTAACATTCAAGCAAATTAAACCCCTTGGTGGGTTCAGAAAGTCAGTTGATTAGCATCTAAGAGCTCCCTTTCACCTTATCCTTCAAGGACAGTCACCGTAGATTCTCGAAATACTGCAGCTGAACTTCACCTAATAGAGCTGCCTGTCCGATTTCTTGCCCTAGTTATAGTTTTCCCTCAGACTTAGAATCACAGAACCATAAAATAGCCCAGGTTAGAAGGGACCTCAAAAAATCCTCCGGTCCAACCCTTTGTAGGAAAGGGAGCCTAGAAAGAAAGGTAGACTTTACAAAAGGAAGAATAATGTTGTAAGTATCAAGTCTATCAGCAGAAGCTATCATACAGAGGATAGGGAAAATCTGAATCATAGTCAAAATATTTTCTTAGTTCCACTCAATATAAAAATCCCTCTCATGGGGCAGCCGCATAGTTTCCCAGCTCAGAACAACTGCATCATATGACAGCTGCTTCCTCAAAGAGTAGAATAACTGGAAGAATTACAGGATTACCCACGGGAATCATATGTTCTCTATGTGTCCTTAGTTAATATTTTCTCATTCAGGAAGGGATACTATATTACTTATTCTGAATCCTTGCTGAACATAAAGTAAAACTGCAAATCACAATTTTCCCTCAAAATAATCACTATATCCCATGATCATAAAGCATCACCCTAAAATGTTGCAGTGAGACCAGCATCTTTATCCAGAAATGTATTAAAATTCCTCTTCTTTCTCAAAATGTTAAAGAAAAAGAGGAAAAAAAGGAAAAGGTACAGCTGAGTCCCACGTGTCAACAGATACAGGCTCCAAGAGATTCAGGGAGCAAAATCCTTGGAAAGCAAGCATTTCCTCCTTACCCTCAAACAATAACGACTTTCGAAACAAAGATTGCTTGCCACCGACTTATCCTTTCTTAAGCAGGGGAACTGATTTCAGCTGTGACTGTACCTGACAGG
The DNA here is from genome assembly GCF_000710305.1 of Buceros rhinoceros silvestris. NCBI lineage: Eukaryota > Metazoa > Chordata > Aves > Bucerotiformes > Bucerotidae > Buceros > Buceros rhinoceros. The sequence goes on along the minus strand of NW_010425094.1, from coordinate 7,124 downwards.
TAGCCCTGAAACCAGACCCTAAACCGTGTCAGTTCCATAGGTCAAGATCAACATCTTAAACTCTATCCAAAATCTACTTGGCAATCAGTGAAAGCTACACGGCATTTTATGAAGTAGACCTTAGAAACTGGCCACCTGTATTCTTGACTAGTTCTATTTCCCAGACAATGCTGAGACGTTATCTAACTGCTTTTTACAAAGAAGAAAAGAAAGGTGCTACAAGTATATTCAACTGAATTTTTACAGCATGAAAGCAGCTATTTTCCCTCAGTACCTCACAGATTATATAGTGTACATTAATACACTTATTTTGGAAAAAAATCTGGTTCTTACACTTCTAAACTGGGGTTAGAAGATCAAGCAGCATCCTTTCCTGCTAGACCAACAATTACTAGAAGTAAAAATGGACCAACCCAGTTACCACATTTTTTCAACTCAATGTAATCCTTTTCCTAAATATTCATATGAAGGAAAAAAAAATAGATCTTATTATGGAAACTTAGTTAATATAACACTAATCGTATAAGAAAAGGAATAATATCTCACTTTGAACCATATTGTCGTTGGAGAATTAGCATGAACAAAAGTGTGTATTTGTTCTTGAAATGAAATTATAGAACTGCAAATCAAAGTAACAGGGAGCCATCTTTACAACATGAATTTTAGAGAAAAAGTGTTCTTCAACAGACAAATTATGTCAACGCCTACAGGACTAAAAGAGGAGTGAGTGTATAATGAACCTCACTCTGCCTTTAGCACTTCTAGTATAGGAGTAGTAATTCAGGTAAGCTACATTATGAACTCCCTAAAGGAATGGTATGGCAAATCTGCAAAAGCTTTTGTCATGGATGAAGACGCCTGATCGTCACACTTAGTCTTTGAGCACTGCCAGCTACCTGGAAAGCTGGACTGAGAGGTACACAAGAGCCATGCTGGAAACACGATTTTGCTGTATACTGACATATGATGTATCTCCTGATCTACTTCCACATTCCTCCTAGAGCACTCCAATGGGTCACACCTTATCACAGCATACATCGCTGCAGGAAAACTGTATGTGTCTTGTTTCTTTTACCTCTGGTCAATGTATGAAAAGTAAAATCATGAAGACGAACAGACAAAAGATACCAAAACTTAATGGATGGTATTTCAAAGTTGTATGTGTGCAAATGTGCATTCACTTCTAAGCACACATGTATCGAGTACTGATGGCCCTAAAGATTTATGTGTTTGATTTGGCCAGTCCCAACTATCTCATGTGCATACCCACACTGTCTTTTACATCTTGTTTAGTTAAATAAGAATACAAATTGTTTACAAAGTGTTTGGGTCTCTGAAATACAGACCCAGTTTCTGTTAGTTACCAGAATAAGTGTGTCTCAACTCTTAAAATGTCAGATCACTTTGATGGCTTTGAGGCAATCACCCTTTCTTGCTAAGAAAAGGTGAGCCAAGGTTGTACAATCCTATCCAGACAAAAATACTGTGTTTTTGTAATCTATTCATTGTTCTGTGATCCTAAAAACAGCTAATACACAGTCTCCTAACTACAGTATTGCAAGGAACCACATTTTCTTAAATTCATTTCAATAACTGCATTGAGGAATAATGCCATGGTTTCAAAGAGAACAAAAAATTCTCCAGATTTTGGAAAAGGAATGACACCCAATTGACATAACTGAGGAAATGAGAGTCAGTGGAATATAAACATTTGTTAGGGCAAGCACTATTCTTCCACAGCATCCCACACAATCGATAACAACCACTTGAGGGCACCTCTGTACTTTAAGGTCCATTTAAAAGACAACAGCTTTCAGAAGCAACTTAAGATGAGATTTTGGTGCTAAAAATATTCAAAGGAAAGACTGCCACCTACTGTATCTTTCTGTCCCTGTTCCTCTAAGTTCTGAGAACATTTCCCATTCTTTAAACACTGGGAAGTTCAGCCTTTTCTTTGCTAAACTCATTCATCGGATAAAATCACCACCAAAAGAAAAAATAAATAATTGATTTTTTTTTAATCCTACTGAAACTTCTAGAAAGAGTGCAAAAATATATACTGGACATGTGACCTTGGTTTTTAACCAATTTCTCTTTCATGATTAAAAAATCCTACTTCAGGATGTAGATACATTATGCTAAATATATATACTCATAGTTATATGACATTAAAAAAGCCTTCCAAAACCATAACATTTCTACAGTAACTTCAAAGACAACCTTATAAAATAACCCATTCAGCATCTGCATTTGTTTTCTTGATTGAGTTTCCAAAATTAGACTGAGGCCATTTTTCAGATAGTGTTTGGCATGTTCTCCACCTTACATTCTTGGGAAAAAAAAAGAAAAAAAAGAAAAAAAAAAACCAAACCCCCACACCACGTTTCCAATAGAAATTATAACATCATGGCTCCTTAGTGGTACAGATGACAGCAAGATTATCAGAAGAAAAACACAGTAGATTGGCTTTGATAATTACATTACTGGAGCTTACCAAAGGAGATTAAAACTGAAATTACAAAATGCATTTTTTTTTCTAAAATATTAGATAATACTCCCAATCTAGAGATAATCGCTTATTTCTCAGGATTATAAATTCAGTTATAGATAGTATCCAGGGCTGTTACCGAGTTCAGTTAATATACCTTGATGTAGCAAACTGGGGAAGTTGCTTCTTTGTCTGTTAGCCCTCAGTCAGGTGGATATAGATCTCCATAAACTACAACCACTCATTCATTATCTAACATATAACCAAGAAGTTATAAAATTGCTTGAAACTGTTTCACATTAAATTCTATAAAAACATTTTCAGAGAAAAGACCAGATTTGTCACAACAAATTTGTAATGCAGGATCTTTGTTTCCACTCCCTATATCTCTGATATATTCACATTTCAAGGAAGAAGTGAATGTTTCTTTTACTGTCTAATCTGCAGTGAAACATTATGAAGCTTTTCTCAGAGGCTTTCATTTGTCTGTACTAACACCTAGACAACTTGCATCAAATGAAATAATTTCAAGCACTGCCTTCAGTCAAAACAAATTAAATAGGTCTTTTCTCACCCTCTCTCTAGTTTGCACTATAGACATTAATGTGATGACCACAGAATAGATTTCATAGCTGAGTAATAAGTAACATTACTTTTTTTCTACTTTATCTTTTTTTTGCCTTGCACTTATGCTTGCCATCAATGCACAGCTCTTTCACTTAAATACAGGCTATATGTTTATACAGAATAAAAACTATCATCTTTTTCTATGAAGATTGCATCTCATGAATAGATCTGGTAAAACAATTTTCATATTTGTCATTATGACAACTTTCTCTTAAAGATATTAAATGGTGGCAAGGAAACGGTAGACAATATGCTTAAAGAAAGTTGTAAGTGTGAATGTGGACGGAAGACCAGAGCGGGCAACTCTCCACATAATTTCTGGAATCAGTGATGGGGTGATGGTCTAGCAGCATTTCTACTGATACAATTACTGGAGAAGAGCTTTAAATTGTAATTACCCTTTCAGTGATTCCCGTGGAGAACCTAGTCAGTAGAACAACGAATTTGTTACTTGAGAGATATGATCTAATACTTAGGAACTGTTTCTGATAATCCAAGAAGTCTCTCCAAGTCATTTGTTCCTGGAAACTATGCTTCAGAGTCATTGAAAGTCAAAGATTTATTATGAGACAATCAAATCAATTTGCAGACACTGTGATGTGCTCTTGGCTTTTCCACAGGATTCATCAGGAGCAAGACCTTGAGACTTACAAGCTCTGAAAGAAATATCATGTAAAGGAGTGATGTACATGGAAAGAAGAAATCCATCACGCACCAAAATTGTGATTTAATAATCTAATAATATTTTGCCTCATAGACCAATATATCCTAAATAATTCTTTTTATAAATATTTCTATTTTTTTAGGGCTGGGATAGCTTTCCCTTAATTTTAGAGTCCTTCCCCTCAGAGAATCCCAGTCCATTAAAGACTTTTGAAAACACAGGGGGAAAAGGAATTTGAGTGTTTCGAGACTTGCAAGTGTTTCAGTTTGAATAATTTTTCTAAGAAGGCATCTTTGAAGTTTTTACTCTACCACAGATCTAGATATTGTAAAATACAATTATTTTGAATGGAAGCGCATTACTGTAGCTTTGTTAACACAAAACTGCATTAATCATTAATAAGGCCCACTTTCTCCAGATTCCTGATCAGGTAGCATGTATTAAGTTGTAGAGCATCATTTTGTGATTCCTGCATCAGAAATATTCTGTGAAATATGAAAATAATTTCTGTGCTGAGCTAGCTTTCTCTTCTTATCAGTCACTTTTTTGCACTGCTCCCTTTAGAGGACAATTCTTGAAGTTCAGACCAGCTGCAGAACTATGTTCAGCTCACCCAGATGCAAACACTTCCACCTAAGCATCAACTCGCTCTCGTTTGGCACTAACTGTGTTAACTAGATTTCTTCCGACTACTGTGCAAGCACAGATTTTTTTTAACCTGTCTAAATCTGGAGCTGATTTCCACACCTACTGCCTTTTCTTTAGCTGGCTTTTATTTTGGGGGGAGCTGGGGGGGTGGCATGGGGTAAAGAGGGAAAGGGATCTGACTGGCAACTTCTTAGTCATCATAAAGATCATTAGGCTTAGTTAAACCTGCTCTAAAAGCTAGGATATTGATATATATTCCCTGTCATAACACCATATGTTGGTTAATTTGAAAAGTCTAAAATAGCATAAGCATCAGGTGTCCCCAGAATCGTCACTGCAGTACTATAAATGACTTGTAGATAAAAAAATGTGGTTCCTTTAATTGATAGATCCTATATAATTCCACATAAGTACACCAACATTATCATCAACTACTCCAAAAATGCTGTCAAAAGGCAAAAAATTTTATGTAAAATGGAAAAAAATATTAAACTCTATGCACGTATACACGATCAGCTCACAAATATTGTTCTGGTCTTATCACACTCTACATCTAAAGGGGACTCAACAAAGTACACACTTTAGATTGCACCTAGCAAATGCTTTGTCCTTGAGGTCAGAGCTGGTATCTGGAGACTGGCTGGTAAGAACTGGAAGGTGTTAAAAGCTGGAAAGTATTTTAGCACTGTATACTCAGAGAGAAGGCAATCATCTGTAGATGGTGACATACTGAAAGGCAGACCAAATCAGACAGAAAGGCCAGTCAACAAAGACATTCAGTCACTGCAAATCAAGTCTTGTAGGGTTCCCCATTTGGCAACCTCCTGCCTAGCAGAGTTTGCATGTCTGACTTAAACGAAGGGGTTCCTCACAGATATAAGGAGATGCATTCTGAATCTTAAGCCTTGAACGAAGGAAAAGGTAAGAGGAAGGTAGCATTCATAGTCTGATCTTGATTCAGGGACCACAACTAAGGTAAGTTATTAAAGTTGAAATATGGAAGCTGCAGTTAAAACCTGAGAAGAACCAGATTTAGATCCCACGTCTGCTTAAACTGGAAAACAGACTTTGAGTTTACATCACTCTCCTGACAGATTAATGGTTTAACCACCAAACTGTTGGTGTATTCTCACCATTTTCCCCTAAAATACTCTCATACCGCTTAAAATATTCTACATCCGACCCCACTGAGCCTGACACATACTAAGTATTTTTTAGTCATGGTACACATCTGGAAGCCCTGAATTTCAGTTCTTGCTGCAAGCAACACTTAAGCATTTTATCCGATGGAGATTAAATTTAACATGTAACGCTGAAGAGTTATTACCCAAAATATCCTGCTATTGCAGGCAACCATTCTGGGTATCAGTGACCAAGTTCAGCCACTCGCTCCACAATACTTGCTCCTTTACCTATGCAAAAGGTGTTTGAAACATTCATTCCATGTGAGTGCCTGAAGCACAACATGAAAAAATTCATCATCTGCATCTCCTGAACGCTTGTGTCTGGGTGAGTCATGATCTCCCTAAGAGGCAGGCAACAGAACAAACTGAAACACAGGAGGTTCTCTCTGAACATCAGGAAACACTC
>NW_010425094.1:0-1007 GCF_000710305.1 Buceros rhinoceros silvestris | reverse complement strand
CTTTCACTGTGAGGGTGACTAAGACCTGGCACTGGAGGCCCAGGGAGGCTGTGAAGTCTCCATAATGGAGATACTCAAAAGCCATCTGGACACAGCTCCAGCTCATCCTCCTTGAGCAGGCAGTTGGACCCAACAACCTCCAGAGATCCCTTCCAAACTCAACATTCTGTTATTCATTACTATTGAATCTGCCTCCTCTATAGTTTAGATGAAGTGGAATAACTATTTTGGGAATTTTGACACTGGGTTTCAAAGACAGGAACACAAGCTTCAAGATCTTTTGTTATTTCCAACCTATCACGTTACTTTCAAACTATCACCACTAGGTTAATGTTTTGAAAAATCTTAGAAATATGCAATGATGTATTAAGGGGTTTAATGTGACTGTCATCTATACAGTTTGTAGTGGATTTATCCCAAAATGAAAGACAAAGAAATAAGAAATATTTATTAGACTTCAGTCTACACAACTAAACTACATATTAGGAAATACAAAAGAGATGGTTGGAGACAAGAGAAATGGAAATTCTACCTCTAAGGATTCTTTCTGAGATTTAACACAAAACACAACTCTTAAACATATTGCAAAGGTCAGAGTAACAATGACCCCATTGTATTTCTCTGTACTCTGCTCTGATCTGCTTGGTCTAGGACAGATTTGTGTTCTATGACAGCAGGCAGTGCTAGTGTTGTCACACTAGAGTAATTTCTCTATTAGAGAAAATACCTTAAAGTTACAATGGGGATTTAAAATTACTTTTCAAGCCAGACTGTTGTAAGGAATAGTGACACTATTGCTTTGGTCATTCCCCAGGCAGTGAAAGGTCACTGAACTTCTAGGGCTGCGAAAGGCTGCTGCAGACCTGACTGTGAACCTTCCTCCGTTCATCTTCTCGCTGTCTCAGAAATCCTACCCCATACAAGTTATCTGGCAGGATTGAATGTAATTCCCTGCTCTTTTCTGCCTCCGCCGCATTGTAAGATTATGTCTTAATATTAAATTAAAT
>NW_010425093.1:8702-10759 GCF_000710305.1 Buceros rhinoceros silvestris | reverse complement strand
CGAGGATGTTTCCGTGGAAGCCAGGCTTGGGCTGCCTGCAGGAAGTCATCTTCCCAGCACCGACCCTGCCAGGAAAGGATCTTCTTGCGCTCTGAGATTTTTGGGGGGATTTTTTATTCTTATCCTGAAACAGCAAAAAAAAAAAAATTGTGGAAAAACCTCACAGAGATTGTGCCATACCTGGGCAGGAGCAAGCAGGCTGAGCAGAGCCTCCCGTTAACGAGCTTACATTTCCAAGCGAAGCCTGTTGTGAACTAGAAACATGTTTTGGTTTGGGGGGAACAAGGCAAAACGAGAAAATTCGGGAACTTTCCAAATATATTTTGGACCCCTGAGCTCCTGGCCCATTCCTTCCCACCAGCCACTCCTGGACATGGCTTTGGGGCTACAAAACAACCATGGTCAGGGACAGCAGTGACATGGAGCTGCTTTATATGGCCACGCTTTACATGGCCAAGCCAGGTGCCTGCAGCAGTGCCGAGAGAACGGCCAGGGAGTGCAAGGTGCCACCACAGCACCATCACTCACCCCTGCCCGCTGCCCACCGCCCGCATAGGTGAGAGGGAACCATGAAGCTGCTTCCCAAAGCAGGGCAAGGCAGGAGGGCAACGAGGCAGGCAGAGGCTGGGGAACCCACGTCCAGAAGCGAAACACACCATTCCCAAGCCATCGTGTTGGTGCGCGATGATGAACCGGGGCTGCTTCAAAAGGATCCAGCTTTAAACGGATCAAGCCCCGAGCCAGAAGTATAAACACTAGGAGGAAGTTTGGCTAAAGTTAAATCATGTTTTATTTAAAAATCTCCCTCTCCCTGTTGTAAGATGGAAACTCTCCATCTGAAAAGTGAAACTAAGATTGGAAACAGTCCGCAGTCATTAAGTTTATGCTGCTTTTTTTTTCTCTCTCCGGCTTCTCAAGTAAAATATCAACTGGCTCCACTGTCAGGGACAGGAAACATTAGTAATAAGTTCATAGATTTACATTTTCCCCAGGGAAATGCAGGAATATCGGAGATCAAAAGTTGGAGAAAGGAGTTATTTTTATACAGAGTGATTTGCAACCAGCATTCGTTGGGGGGAGTAAATAAATTACAGGCCCTTCACTTTGGGGTTGTTTAAGTCCTTCTTTACTTCTGTCCCTTTTAACTACTGTAGAGAGTCTGTCAGGACTTACACAGAGCAGAGGGACTTCCCTGCCTGCGGAAAGGGCTGCTGTCCAGCAAAAGAAGTTAGTCACTGCAACTAGTTGTCCTGGGCTACCATCAGGTACCAGCCCTGCAACAGGTGGGCACTGGGGTGGCTCAGGGCAGGATGGGGGACAAGCCAGCCCGGCGTGCAGGGACAGTGAGAGAGATGGCTCCACTGGCCAAAAAGGTGGGTTTGGGGGCTGTTGGAGCCAGCAAGGGGTACCTGCGGGAGCTGACGCTGGTGCTGGAGATGGGTGCAGTGGGATGCACAGCCCCGGGGCTGTTTGGACCTCGCCTCCGCCTGTCCCACACGGGCAATGAGAGGCACCAGTCAGTGTTGAATTCAGTCAGGGCAAGGTGATGGCCATGGGTGTCCAGCTCTCTGGGAGTGCAGAGATAGCCCCACAAAGTGCTACAGTCCAGGCTTGTCCTTGTCACAGCCTAGCGGGTGGCTTCCAGCATGCCTGGCACCTCGAGGTGTCTGCTTTCTCCTAAGAGTTCCTGCACCGTGCCAGAGTCCCAGCCTGGGTACCACCACTGCTCCATGCAGGGTCTGCTGCAGCAGCCCCTGCTCCCCTGGGAGCTGCACCACCGGGGACCGGAGCTCCTGGTGGCCATGGCCCCCTCAACCTCCGTGACACCCGCTGGGGCTGAACCATGTTGGCAAGGTCTGGGGTAGCAGGGAGCCAGTCCCAGTTGTGGTGGAGACACTGGAAACTTTGACCAGGCATTTCGTCTGGTATCATCAATTAAAGGTGAGGCACTCGCTGTCTGGGCAGGATAATGAATGATGGTTTTAAGTACAACTGGAAAAACAATAAAATACTCTATTAGGGTGACACAGCTGTGAACAATGAACATTAAACAACTT
>NW_010425093.1:7647-8589 GCF_000710305.1 Buceros rhinoceros silvestris | reverse complement strand
TGCGGCGCTGCCGCAGCAACACTTAGCACTGGCGTTTGATGGATTCCTGTTTGGAGTGCGCCTCGCGAAGCGACTCTCCATCCACCCCAGGCACGGAGGGCTGGGAACCACTCTCTCCTTCTCCTGCTTAAAAATACATCCACATAAAACGTGCTTTAAGAATCCCTTAAGGTTCATTAATGTCACAAGCAGGGGAGGAGAAAAGAGTTGGAAGGCCTTGAAGTACATGTCGGAAACACTCCAGAGAAAACTGTAAATGCTGCTGGGATGAACTGCAGGCTCTGGAGGATCAGTCGCGCTAGAAGATTATTTATTTTCCAGTCTATTTTAAACACTGGACTGTTTCAGATAAGAGTTGCCTGTGGTGGCAGACAGGATCGTGGGACTGGTGTGCAGGAACTCATGCCAGATTCATTTCTGGGGAGTATTTCCTCCCTGCCTTGATAAATCTGCCTTGTCTGCTGTACCAGGTTACTTCCTTTGGAGTTCTCTCTCCTTATTATTACTTATTAAAATTGCCTGCAAATAGCACTTGGGCTTCATGCAACATCCTGTACGAACAATTCATCCTCCTCGTTATCTCAAAGCTGACAATTCCCACCAGGGCCAGAGAGGGTGGGTGGAAAAATGCCTTGAGAAGAAACAGAAATGGCCATCCCTTGTTGCAAGGCCGGAGAAACCGCGCTGGGGAGACTGGAGAGGGCAGGTGATAAGTGCGGACTTTCCCCCTTCTGAGGAAAAACCATGAAAGGGAAGAAAACAAGAAATTTAGCTGGCTGCAGGGATGAGCATCCTCCCTCGCACACTGGTGCTGGGGTCCCAGGCTGGTATTCAGAGGGGTCAGCGAGCCCCCTGCGACCTGACCTTGCAAACTGCCCCCTTCCCCCCCACACCTTGCCTAGATCTTATCTAGAAAATCACTCTCAGGTTACAGGGCTTGTT
>NW_010425093.1:6971-7526 GCF_000710305.1 Buceros rhinoceros silvestris | reverse complement strand
GGCTTTTGCCTGCAAATGGCAAACCCGTGTCTTCCCTCAGCACCTCCCAACACGGCTGTGCAGGAGAGGCCCGGACAGGGTCACCGGCCCCTGGACTTTGAAACTCCGCTGCATCCCTTCCTGCAGGGAAGAGATACGGCATTTCAGTGACCCGAGGCCGCGTGGAGGGGGAAGGTTTGGGAAGTGGAGCTGCTGGCTGGAGCCGGATGCTCCTTCCTGCAGGTGGGCTGCAAATGGCGTTAGTGCCGGAGATGTTGTGCTGGAGTTGTTCTGGGGACGGCTCTCCTCGCCCCCCTGGCCTCAGGGCTTCATTCCTGGCAGTGCAAGCTGTTGGGATGCAGCTCCTCAGCCCTTGTCTCACGCAGTCCTCCTGCCCTGATGAAGCTGAAGAGTTCAGTTTGGCTCCTGTAAGAGTGGACCTTTGCCATCAGGAGATCTGTACGTGTGTCTAAGACCATTTCCACCCTGAGCATCACTCGTGGAAGACACAGAAACAGCTCCCCTGGCTCCATCCCGCCAGCCCTCCCCAGCCCTGGCTGGCAGAAGCCAGGCTGC
>NW_010425093.1:6303-6824 GCF_000710305.1 Buceros rhinoceros silvestris | reverse complement strand
GCCCTTCCACTGGCTTCCAGCCTGAGCCGTCCCTGCCCAAAGCAGCCTTTGCCCCAGCACGTGCCCTCCGTCCCCTGGCCCGGGCACAGCAGCTCTGCTCGAAGGACAGCTCTGCCCTGTGCATGTGGGCTTAATCATAGAGCATCTGCTTCCCATTGCGGCCGCCCAGGGCAGGTTTCCCCACACAGCCTCCTGCGAGGGTGCTAATTTTATATACACAGGCTGCCTTCGGTGCGGCCATCGGGAGAGCTACAGGGCTGGGCGGCAGCAGGGGGACGGCGGGCTCTGCCTCGGGCAGGGGGAGCAGGGCAGAGGGCTCCTCTTTCTACTGTGGCTATGGGGAAGACGGAAACAAATCTCAGAGATGCTTGGCCTGACCTGGCAGCGTGGAGAGGTGCCAGGGACTATTTTCAGAACCTTGCTCGTGGTAACGTGCCAGCCTCAGGGTAACGCTAGCCAAGTATCGCGGGCACAGGCTGATCTGTCGGAAAGCTGGAGGGGGTTGCGAGACGGCTTGTCGC
>NW_010425093.1:3939-6270 GCF_000710305.1 Buceros rhinoceros silvestris | reverse complement strand
GTGCCGTGCGCAGGTTAACGCTAGCCAAGTATCGCGGGCACAGGCTGATCTGGCGGAAAGCTGGAGGGGTTTGCGAGACGGCTTGTCGCTGCTCGGTGATGGGCAGCCCCAGCACCAGGCAGGCAGGCATCCTAACTAGCAGTTTCTGGCCACCGCTCGCAGAAAAGGGAAATGATGCTCGTGCCAAACGACGGATAACTCCTCCAGACATTTTGGAGAAGCCTCTGGAAAACAGCCTTTTCAAGGGAGCTCAATTTTGGCTTTCTATATTGAGGCTCCGCAAATGACTTTTGGAAGCATTAACCATTATTATTTTTCTTCTTCAGTCTAATCTCAGTGTTCTCCCTGACACTCAGTGATAACACATCCAAGCCCTTCATGCCACGCACTGTCACCCTCCCCAGCTCCCACACTGTGGCAGTCACCACTCCTGTGCCACGCACTGCCACCGTCCTCCATCTATGAGCAAGCGCAGGTGATGCCAAGCAAGAGGAGACCCCGCAGTTCCTTAGCCAGGGGCAGGGGAGGGCTGAAACCAGCAGCTGTTCCCCGTCTCAGCAACCAGCTCTCTTCTCCATCCTCCACCAAGAGCCAGCTAAACCCTGGGTGAGAACACACCCGAAGAGTGTGCACGTGAAACTCAGTCTTGCAGACCCGGTGGGTTTCGGGCACTCTAAAGCACCCTTGAGAAAGTGTGTGTAGCAGAGCAGGGTCCTGTGAGCAGGGCAGGTGAGCCGCGCTGCCGGCTCAGTGTGGCTCTGAGCACTGAGAGCGAGAGCATCTCTGTGCGGTGCCTCTGACAGGCATGGTGCATATGGTCCCTATTTATTTGACTTTTTTGCTGCTGGATCGCTTTCAGAATAGTTTTCTGCAATTACTTTAAGCTTCCTCCATGCAGATTGGGAGTGAAACTCGTGCTTCAGGAGATAAACTGCAGACTGTTTGGCATCAAGGGAAGCTGTTAATTTGCCAGCAGAAGAGACAGAGGGGAAATTAAAATGAAGAGAGATAATTCATCCCCATTGCAGTTCGGTCTTGAAAGAAAATAGAGTCTGCGGGCTGGAGAGACGCGACTAGAGCTGGTTATTAATGGTTCATCACTGAGGCCAGGCCAGCAGAGAGAAACCCAGAGCCAGCAAAGCCCCAGCTCACGGCAATGCAGGGCCAGGGGGGCCCGCGCCTCCCTGTGGGGCTGCTGCCAAGGGTCTCCTGGGAGGGTGCTGGTCCTGGTGCCCCTTCTCATGCCTTGGCTTGTCTGCTGAGCTCTCCACTGCCAGGCTCAGAGAGCTCCTTGTGGCTCCAGCTGTGGTATGCTATTCCCTGCTGTGCATGGAAGAGTGCACGTGGAGGTGATGTGCCACAACCGAGGATGCAGAACTGGTGTCGGAGCTGGGATGAGATACCCACACTTGCCCGGCTGCTCCCTGCACTGCCTACCTGCCCTCACTTGGCTATGCTGGCCGGCCAGCTGGGAGGGTGCTCACAGTCAGGATGCTCAGAGGGTGACAAGGGGAGTGTTGGAGGTGCCCCAGGCAGGGCCATGTGCGAGCAGCTCCTTGGCACGCGTGTGTGCCGCAGCCCCTCTCTGCTCTTCCGCTTTCTGATGTTATCCTCCGGCCGCGAGCTGGAGCACACCGGGAAAAGCTTTCTGCATCTGCCTCGCCTGCGCTCGCAGCCTCCCCCATGCTCCCTCCCACCTTCCTTTATTTATGGGACAGCTATTTCCTTTCAGAGAGAAGTAGCCAGTGTTACGAAATGGCAAAAAGGTTTGAATAAAAACAAGGTGTTTGCTTAAATCGTGGAAGATTTGGAGTTTCCAATGGGTGATGATGTGTGATGCCCCAGCCTTCCTTTCCTCCCCTGCAGCCATCAAGGACTGCAGTCCCTGTCCCTCAGGCACATGCCAGCTGCTTTTTTGGCTCCTGGGATGCTCTGAAGATGTTTCAAAGAAAATCAGTTGCCATCTATCACAGTGTCTGAATTTAAGAAGTGGCCTTTGGGTCCCCGCCTGAGTCACAAGTACTGATCACTGTTAATTTTTCCAGCAAATGGGGACCCCACGTTGCTGCCTTGCACCCCAGTGGAAGTGACAATGGAAGGCTATTGCTGTAAAGTGAGGTTTGGAGGGGGGAAATGTGTATGATATTGATCACAGACAGCAGCTGCTGTAACCAGGGCAGTAAACTTTCCTACCCTGGTACTTCTTTTGATCTAAAATAACTTCTATGCTTACGCTGCATCTTTCCGATGTCTGAGCAATGGTTATTTTTTATGGGGGAGGAAAACCCTCCAATCCCAGCCACTGCTGCCGCAGCGCAGCAGGAAGGGGGC
>NW_010425093.1:3392-3817 GCF_000710305.1 Buceros rhinoceros silvestris | reverse complement strand
CAGCAGGAAGGGGGCATCTGGATGACGGACACCTCGGGGAAGGAGGACATGGGGTGGGCGAGGTGCCTGCGAGCTGGGTCCCGCTGGGGGCTGCAGCAGGACGAGGCCCAAAGCACCAGCTGTGCAGCAGTCATGCATGGGCCCATAGCTGAGGATGCTCTTGCCATCATGGTAGGGAGATTTGGGGGATCAGGTCCCTGCAGGGCACAGGAGCCCAATGACTGTGAAGTCAATGATGTGGGCAGGACGTGGGGAACATTTCCCAGTACTGGCTGGGCACCTCTGTACTGGCTGGGAGCTCCCTGAGCCCTCGGGTTTGCTCTATCACCACCTCGAGGGGAAGCTGATACCTTTATTTATAGAGGAAGGACTTCGTTTCGCTTCCTGCCCCTCTCACCGGCAAGCTGCCGGTGGGGTGGGGGCAG
>NW_010425093.1:0-3256 GCF_000710305.1 Buceros rhinoceros silvestris | reverse complement strand
GCCGGTGGGGGGGGGGCACCTCCCGCCCTGGCTGTTCGCCCCCCGGTCCTGCCACCGGCGCTGACATCCTTTCCTGACACACATCGGTTTCCTGCGCACGGCTCTCATGCCACTTCCGACCCCGCTTTGGTTTCCACTGAGCACTGTGTGTCATAGAGAGGAGGAAGGGGAAAAAAGAAAAAAAGAAAGAGAAAAAAAAGAAAAAAAGAAAGAGAAAAAAAAGAAAAAATAAAGAAAAAGAGAGGCTTTTCTTTCTGCCCCCACCATGGACCAAGGCAAGGCATAGGCTGGACAGGTGGTGGCCATCCCTGCAGTCAGTTCCCGAGAGCAGCCCTGGCACCGCTCACCCATCGCATCAGCCAGGCCAGGAGAGGTCACATCGCCAGCTGTGGTCGCCTATGGTTTGAAACCAAAACTCTTTTGTTCCCTCTTTAACAGCCTGATTTCTGAGGTTGGTGACAAGGGCAGGTGCGCTTCACCCCGGAGCATCCCCAAGCTGCCGGGGCTGGGTGCTGCTACCCGCCTCTCGGTTTTAGGGTGGTGGGGGACTGCCCCAGCTGAGGCAGTGGGGTCGCTGCCCCCACCCTGCCCATCGCTGGGCCACTCTCCAAACCTGCTTTCTGCCTCATCGGCAAAGCGGGAAAAGCGATCAATGGCTCCAGCCCTGTCTTTAGAAAGTGGATTAGGGCCAGTGAATAGGAACTGTCTCTCTAATGAAGTGCTATTACCAACAGGCTAATTGAGTAATGACATAATGCAGGCCCTTGAAGCTCTGTATAACGGGCCATGACTCTGTGCCGCGACACGCCGCCACTTCCTCGCCTTGCCCCGCTCTGCCTCCAGCACATCGCCAGCAAAGGAGCTTAATGTGCAGCACCGTCCTCCCCGGAGCGGCCACAGACAAAATGTCGCCAGCATAACCCTGCGTGGAAAATGCGGAGGTGGAGGGGAACCCGAATTAATTAGCTCGGGAGACGCCAATCTCCTCGCATGTGAAATGTGAGCTTTTTTATTGAGAAAAGTGAAACAGGCCTCACATTGCTTTCAGGGAGCCCAGTAAAACAGAAGGTGATCCATAAATATGTATGTTATGCTGGATTTAAAATACTTTCTGATGATTTTCTAGGCAGATCTCCAGTCGGTTACAGCACAGCATTGCTATTGTAAAGCTGTCGGCGCAGGCTGGTAACTCCTGCGCTTCTCGCTGTGGGGAGGACACACGTCGCTGCTGTGCACGTGCTCGCGTCCCTTGTGCCAAAGCGTTCATCCTCGCGTGGAGAAGTGAAATCTAATGGCTTTGTGGCTTCCAGTTTTAGCCCACTGCCTTTTGCGAAGTGCTGGAGGCTCTGCCGAGGGTCTCTCTGCAGAGGGGCTCCGTGGGCACTCTGGGCTTTTTGCTCAGAGCCCCCTGCCCAGGGACAGTGACCCGCTCCCACCCCACATGAGCTCGTTCCTGCCAGGGTGGCACCACCAGTGGTCCCCAAATCTTTCCCCATCACTGGGACAGGCTGAGAGTGAGAGAGGAGAAACAACTGTTTAACTCACAACATCGGGCTTGTCCATCCCTCCACGGTTTCCAGAACCCTCATGGGTGCAGCTGGGCACTGCTCATCCTCCTGCCAGCGACAGCATTTGTGCAGGGGTCATACATGGCTGGAGGGTGACACAGCCCCTGGTAGGTGTTTCTCCACCCGGCGAGGTGAGCGTTGCTGCTTAGTGCGCTCGGTGTGGGGATTTTGTGCTCGCTTCACCCAGGAGCAAGGCAGCCTCCGCCGGGAGGATTTATGGCCTGATTTTCAAGCCAGCGAGGCGTGCGGTCTTGCTGTTTTGGCAGGTGGCTGATGCTTTGCCAGGGCACGGCGCAGCCCTGGGGTGGGCATTGCCCCTCGCCCTGCTCACGCGGGGACAGGCAGGGAAGGACTCACTGGCAGCACGGCGATGCCCTCAGAGAGGAGAGCACAGCCAGCAGCAAGACCACAGAGGTGCTGCGATCCAGACCACCTGCATCCGCAGGGAGAAATCATCTTACTGTAATCCTCCAGCCCTGCATCCCTTCCGCCGGTCTCCCTGGCTCCCTCTCTCTGCATTTGCTGTGCTCTTTGTCTCCATGGGAAGACTTGCACCTCCCCAGCCCCACGCTATCAGTTCATCATCCGATTAAAGATTAATTTGAGATTATTGCTCGTGTCAATAGCCCAGAGCCAGAAAAACAATAGCTACACCTGCAGCTTGTTTGTGAACCCCGCTGCTTATGGGGAGCTGTGAATGGACAGCAGCTTTCACCAGGACTGCCTGTCGACAGGGGCTCGCTGAGCCCTGCCCTGGCACCTGCCGCCCTTCTTGCCCAGCTGAGGATAAACTCGCACATCTTCCAAGGCCTCCCACGGTCCCTGGTATCTCGAGTGGGAAAGCCATGTTGTCTCTGCTGATCACCCCATGAACTGCCCTGGCTTCTGCAGTGAAGCTCCGGTTATTCCCTTCCCCAAATCAGAAACAGCCGCCCAGTGATTGACTTTAATAGCAGGCCTTTCCCTGGATTCTGCCCGGTTTCTGTTTGTTTATTCAGCTTTTTCTAGGTAAGGTAAGAGCCAAAAGAAGAATTAGGCTGCTACACTTTGCAGGGGCTGAGCTTTGGCTGCCTTTTCCCGGGGCTGTGCTGCATGCTCACATGCTGGAAACTCTCCGCCAGAGGCTGCGGGGGATCCGGGGCATCATGAAGAGAACATTTATATCGGACAGTTTTGCAGCAACAGGAGAAGAAAGTGGAAAATTTTTTCCTTCCTACTGCCCTGGAGGTGGGGGAGGCATTTTGGGAGGCATTGGCAGGGCTGTCCCCCTCCACTGCCAGCTCCCTGCCTCGAGGTGAGCTCTGCAGGGAGCCCCCAGCTCAGCTGAGCGTGAGGCGGGCGCAGCGTGTTCCTTGTGTTCAAACAAGTTCCAGCCCTCCCTTTTCTCTCTTTGCTCTTCCCAATGCCCAGATGCCCCATGGTGAGTTTGCCAAGGACTTTGGGTGCAGAGTGGCCCCGGAGCTTCCCTTCACCCTCACTGCAACAGTGCCAGGCGCTCCTCATGCCCCTCCCTGAGAGAAATGGGGACAGAAAGCGGTGACAAAGGCAGCAAGCAGATGAAGCTTTGCCTTTGCAAAGGAGGCTGTACCAGGACAGTTTCAAACAGCGGCGCAGAAGCCTTAAATCCCTTTTTAACCTGGTGTCTCCACATGGGTCTGCCTGAGCTCTCTGCCTCGCGGGGGTCCCAC